>NC_142672.1:14136199-14436199 GCF_964200805.1 Pocillopora damicornis
GGACCTCCTCTCCCATCGCTCTGCCTTTACCTGCTTTAAAATTTACCTGCTTTTCGGATTCCTTTCTGAAACTTGATGCTCACCCTTTCCTCTATTAACACGCTAAAACCTGAATTATGAAAACAAAATTGAACCAAACAATTTAGGAATCTGTTTCCCTAAAATGAGGTTTGGAAATTTTTTGCAAATCATCATGTGTTACGTTAAAGGAAAAAGTCGCAAAACTAACTCCTCTTTCTGAGGGGCCGCCAAAATGAACTTTGTCGCTGCCGCAACTGAGGTGGAGGCCGTCGAGTGGCGTGACATTAATGCAAATTAATCGTTATCGTCCTCCTAAGCCGCCTCTATGGTATCTTAAGGTCCCTTGTGAAAAAAATAGGATGCTCAATCCACGAAAAAAATTCGCACAGTGTGTTGAATTATTTCAAAAACAAACAGTGGGCGTAACTTTCAATTCAAAAAATTCTCAATTATATAACTATTCCTTACCGAGAGAAGATATATTTTCAAGTACACGGCCAGAATCGACCTGTGGCTTTCTTGCAGGTGTCGTTCTCAGCCGCGAGAAATGCCATTACCAAAAGCCAGTTAGGTAACTTTCGCTTTTATTATTACTTTTCATATTTTGGTTTTCTTTCACGTTTAGGAAATTTTGAACGTCGAATACGTCTGAAAGAGACCACGGTGGCTTTGATCAAGTTTATCAATATGTCAGTTCCCACAGAAGGAAATTTGTGGAAACACCCATTCGTAATCAACATTTAAGTGTGTTTCCTTGAATCTCCAGGCTTTAAACACCCAGCTCCCTCCAACCCCAATTAATCAATCAACAAACCACGTCAGACTAAATATTACTTCAGAAGAAAATAAATTTGCTTTTATTCATACTAGACCTCTTGAGGGAATTCTCAGCCTTATCTTTGTAAATTGTGCGAACATATGCACGTGAATGAGATGAACCAGATTGCTTGTTTTTACTTAGTTCTACACTTATAAATATAATCCATGTCATCTCTTGAAGTTACGACAACTTGTTAAATTTAAAAAGCTTGCTAGCATTTTGTGATCGAAATCCCTGTGTTTTTCGTTTTTTGCATGTATGGTAACAGCAATAAAAAGCATTGATTGTTTTTTCGTGGAGGTATTGTTTACATAATAAGCAGTAAAAACTACTTTTCGAGCATTGCCACGAGTTAAGTGGTGCTTACAATATATAATGAAATACACCAAATATATGACAAAGGTAAACTTAAAGGCCGAGAAATGATAAAGTTACTGAGTAGTTGCCTTGAATTTCTTTTAATATTTCATGGCCATAGAATAGAATGGTAGGGATGAGGTGGGAGGAGGGAGGTAGGGAATAGTAAGTAGCCCCCCTACTTTTCTCTGGAAACGTTTAAAATGTTTGATAAGCATTGCCCTGAGACTGTAGTTATTTTTATTTGTTTTTGTTAGCATTACCAAAGACCGAAACACACGAGAGAAACAGTAAACCAAATGTAATCAAAGTGCTCTGTGAGCAAACTCGTGAATTGACAGATGACTTACATGATGTTTTTGGATTACATTTAATGTTATCTGGTTAAGGGAATTTTGTGGTTGATTGTCATATACAGAGTATGAGCAGTAGTTCAGTGTTCGCTAATAATGTAGCAAAGAAACAAAGTAAAGCTGGGGTAAGAAGGCATTTCAATTGAAATGATCATGCTATTACATTTGACAAGGGTGGATGATGTCATGTGTTTTAAACATGTATTATTTTTGTATCTGGTTCAAAAGAAAAAGTTGGTGGTAAATGTAGGTGAAAAGTGAAATTTACTGTCTGTCATTGTAAATATTGGAAAATCAAGGCAATACTGTATTAATGAAAACATTGATGATTCTCTCTTTATCAAATGAGACAAACGGAAACGAGTTTTGAGTGATATAACTAAGGCCAGACTGCCACAGTCATTTTGATTTCCGCCTGGGTAGATTTTGGTCATGTGCTAGGCAACGTATAATCAAGAACAAGATCGAATTTCATTTCAGGCCGATTTAACTTTTGCATTTGAATACGTAATATTTACTTTGAATCTTCACATTGTCTTGAAACTTAAAAGAAAATTGTTCTTTAAAAATTCAGCGAAAATCAGTTGCAAAATTATTTGTTTAGGTGTTATTTGATCTTCGTGTTTACGTGTAATTTCGTCAATAGCTGGCACCTTTTGTCACTTCACACAGGAAAAACACTCGACAGGAAATGTAAGGATCGATTTTGTCCCAATCTCACGCTATAGGAGAAAAAGCTTTTGACCACCTGTAAACTCTAAGTAGAAACAGTACAGTTGGGACTCAGAAACACGCAGTTGGGACTCAGTAAAGGGTGACTACTACCCTTAATAGTGGTTACCACTTATCAGTTACAGTTTTTAAGGGGAAAATTCCGGGACTTCTTTTTAGAGGGAAATGACATGATTTTCAGGAGGAACGGAGGGGGAATCAGTCATCTCTAACAAAGTAAAAAGGGTGGACTACAGAAAAATGACGGCCAATCAGGTGGATCGTAGGAATACTACAGAGCATTGGAGGTGTTTACTAAATTTCATTTTGACACAATCAAAATCCTCCTATCCCCCCTGTCCCATTCCTAGGAGGTGGATAACGCTCAGTCCTCATTGTTTCTTTGGCTAGGCCCAAAGAGACATTCCAGCACACTTTCCTAGGGCAGGATGACCTTAAAAAGGCGAAACGGAAAAATGCCAAAGAGAATAATTTTATGTACACATACTTCGTAATTTTAAATCGATATGGTATGATCAATATTTAACATGAAATTATCGTAGCACCAAGAAAAAGCTCAGAGGCTCAAAGTGCAATCGTGCAGGAAAGTTATTGACGCCTCAAAAACTAAATCCACAATATTTAACAGGAGCTAAGGATCAGAAACATGTTATACATATCTTAGACAATGAGGAATGGAAGGAAAATTGCCAAAGAGACGCAAATAAGCCATGATGTGAAGATCATTTTTAAATTTTTGCCGTTGCTTTATTTATCCCTAGTTCATACAACCAGCACCTTTTCTTTGGACAAAATAATCACTAAAATCTATAAAATCAGAATCCCAGAGTTTAATGGTGGCCCTTTGAGAACGAGAAGAATCGGCCATCATGTTACTTGGTGCATACAGCGCAGGTCAACTCTCGTCCATCTACATATGGACGACACGGGAGTGAGTTACAAACACCTTCCACGAAGTACAGTAATGCACCATGTTTCTTTGCCTTAGAACCTGACTCCGCGTCCACGTCAACACATATGAAGTTGTGTTGCTTCTTGTGGTTCCGGTATGCAGTCATCAAGTACCCATGATACTCCTCGGTCCAGCCAGATGGACAATCATTTCTTGCGGGCATCATGAGCATTGAGGCACGAGACTTGACAAAACATACCACGCACGGTGCATGATGGTCATCGAGGTTTTTCTTAAAAGGGTTGAAAGTGGATATTTGATAATCAGCACCATACATGTATCCCGAGTTCTGCCCTCCGTCTTTGTACTTGTCATACTTTGGACTGCTTGGAAGACAGAGATAGTCCACTCCACCACCTTGGTTAAGGTAATATCCACCACCAATCAATCCTAGGGAGACAATTGATGATAAACAATATTAAAAGTCTGGCTTTATTAAAAATAAAAATAATTTTTGGTATGTTACCCGACGTATATAAGCGAGAAGAACGATTCTTTAAATGTAATTTTACTCATCAACATTTTCCGTCGTTGCGGTCAGTGAAATAATGATTTATTTGAGCTGTCTGCTACCTTAAATCGCAAAGGTAATAACGAATGGGAAGTTTAATCTTTCTTCCATTATTCCTTTGGACACTGACAAGCAGCTCTCCTTATCACTGACTGTTACCTTTGTAAACAATCTGAGCACCACTGGGACACGTCGTTCTTCCCCAACGAACATACTTTATCCCAGACTTGCCGGGTTTTCCAGGTTTTCCAACTGCTCCTGCAGAGTTAATTGGGTCAGGTTTAGTGGTCAATTTTATCTTTACTGCCTCACACTTGTTGATGGTGAAGTTATACGTGATTAAAAATGCTGTGTTAAGTGACAATAGGGAGAAGATGTTGTTTTTGCCTATTTTTTCTTGCAATAAACACCTGAAGGAAAGGTTACCTTCCGGGAAATTTGTTTGACGTAACTAAGTGACAGTGCTGTATCTTTATGTCAATATGACTTAAAGCTGAACTCAGCTAAAATGACCGCCATAAATGTCAACGCAAAATTTTTTTAGCATCCTTAACCATAAAATGACATCCATATATCACTCCCTCTCCATATTCAGCTCAATTCAATTAATCGAACCGATTTAGTTTACTTAAACAAGTTGCTGTAGTCGTTTTTTTTTTTCAGATGAATTTTAAGTCCAGGAAGCCAAAGGCAGAGGGGGAGGAAATGTTTGTTTATACTGAGATAGGAATAACACTGAAGCACATGGTGACTCGTACATATTCTTTTCCTTTCACTCGTGCTTTTCCCGGCTTACCATCTTTCCCCGGGGGTCCTGGGGGTCCAACAATGCCTCGTCCGTTATTCCGACCATTCCCTCCTGAAAACATGAGAGAAAGTACTTGAAGCGATAATTTAAAAGAACAACACAATTATCCTAGAATGGAAAAAAAAGTAATAATATACAAACCCAAAAAGTAGCTCGAGAACCATGAGTCCCCATATTTAGGTCTTAGCAATGTTTCCAGCCTAACAGAGCGTAATCAAAACAAAGAAAATTACTGACAAAACCGCTTTTACAAACAATCTTTTTAAACATAATCCTACCAAATTTGGTAATATCCCGTAGCACGCAGATAAGCTGATGATTGATTTCATCAAAAAACGATAATTATTATAAAAGATAATTATTATTAAAGATAGTGAGGATTAAGTGATTGGAGGGTATGTAATTGGTAGTGACTACGGCAATCATATAGTAACTAGCAAACTACATTAACTACAGCAACTACAGTAACTACACAAGCCACAATGACTATACAAAATACAATGACTACACAAACTACAGAAACTACTTCAACTATAGTAACTACACAAGTCAAAATGACTATACAAACTACGATAACTACACTAACTATAGTAACTTCATAAACCACACTAACTACACAAACTACAGTAACTATACAAACTAAAGTAACTACATAAACCATAGTAACTACACAAAATACAGTAACTACATAAACTGCAATTACTACCAAACTATAGTAACTACGTAAACCACAGTAACTACACAAACTACAGAAACTATACATACTACAGTAACTACATAAACTGCAGTAACTACACAAACTACAGTAACTACATAAACTACACTAACTATATAAACTACAGTAACTTCACAAACTGCACTAACTACACAAACTACGCTAATTACAGTAACTACACAAAGTGCAGTAACTACACAAAATACAGTAACTACATAAACTACAGTAACTACACAAACTACAGTAACTACATAAATTACAGTAACTACATAAACTACAGTAACTACATAAACTACAGTAACTACATAAAATACAGTAACTACTAACTACAGTAACTACATAAACTACAGTAACTAAATAAACTACAGTAACTACATAAACTACAGTAACTACATAAATTACAGCAACAACATAAACTACAGTAACTACACAAAGTACGGTAACTACATAAACTACAGTATCTACATAAACTACATTAACTACATATATTAACTGAAATACTTCAGAATCTGCATTAGCCAGAGCAAATAAAACTTATCAAAGAAAACTCAAGAAATGCTAAGGTGTCTGATTTACTGCACAAATAACATTGATTACAATAACTTCAAGTGACCACTGAAAACTTTAGTGAGTAAAATAATATTCTTGTGTGATTACTCAAAGCACTATTTCTGTGAAATACAGAAATTACACAAACTGTAATGACTACGTAAACTAATCTGTCTACCGAGTCTACGTCAATTTAATCAATACTGTAATGATAGCAAACTTTAAAAATTAAAACTATTACACAGCATATTAATTTGGCAAACTACTTCAACTAAATAATCTAATTCTATATTGTCGGCAGATAACTTCACGAATAATTTCAAAATGATCTTAGAGCAAAATAGAAAAAAAAATGGCCGAAGTTACTTTTTATCGCTCGCGCGGTAGGATTTGAGTTCTAGTTAATTCAAGGTAATATGTCTGTAGATGTGTGGGAGCGCTTCTTCCGACCTACCTCTCACAAATTGTTCTAACTTTGAATTTTTTCCACGCGGGACTTTGATGAACCAAAAATTGAGTTTGTCTTAAATTTAAGATAAATGTCAGTAGAGAGACAGACTTACTTTTTCTCCAAAGCTTGCAGTCGTTGATGAACATTATTCAGGTTTGGGATGACATTCGTTATATTTTCGCGGGACCTTTTCTGACGTTCAGGCAGGATTTCTGCCGCCGGAGCATCTTCTAATCCTTTTTTTTCAGGCGTTTCTTCCGTGGCGACGATTTCACGCAGGGTGAAACACGTTGCAAACACGAGCACGAATGTTATTAACATTATGGTGTAGATACGTATGAATCTTTGCGTCAGTTGCTCAGAAAATTCGTTTCCGTGTAAGGAAAAGATCAACTCTTTCGTCTTCATAAGAAAACTGTGAGCTGTGAAATCTTTGATAACAATTATTAAAGCATTATTCAAACAAGACTGCATGAGTCAGGGGCGAGAACTTTTTCGCGTTTGCTGCTACATTACAATTACAATAAGATGGCCAGAATCTGTCGAAAACTTAATTTTGGTAGGGTGACAAGTTTATCTATAGTATCAAATTGTAGAGCGCGCGAGGAGAGCTCTAAAAGAAATATCTAAGCACTTTCATGGATCAAAACGAACTTTCCTCGTTCAAGAGTTGTTCAGCGTGAAACCATCTTCATGGCAGGTGCTACGTACGAAAACTCTGGGGACGAACGTACCTTGGCACTTGTCACGGGCTACCCTAAGTGCAGATACATCGAATATACAAATATTGACTTTTTTTGAGATCATGTCACGAAGCAATATAAACAGATTCAGTGACTGCGTGACAAACTGTTGTAATCACATTCTGAAAATAGTTGAACTTGTAAAATTATCGATGTGAATTTTTCCTTCGATTCTTTCATTTACAAACCTTGGTTGTTATTTCTGCTATGAATATCACGGCAGCAATGACGACTACCCCTTTGGAAATAGTTTTTTTTATATTTGGTCGCCTGCCTTCCTTCCTTCCTTCCAGTTACACAGCATTCGTGAAGTTGAAGGGAGTCGGAGTAAGTCACTAGATCAAGCTAGCCACAATCGCGCTTGTTGTCGTCGAAAGATTTCGGGGAAATCAGTGGGATATGCATAATTTCGACCTTAAACGTTCACAAATGACCGTAATTTATACCCTTCACTTGTATCTCTAAACGCGCTTTATCGGAACTTAGGCAGCCTGGGAAGTGCATCCATACCGTTTTTTCAAGTTACACAGCATTCGTGAAGTTGAAGGGAGTCGGAGTGAGTCACTAGATCAAGCTAGCCACAATCGCGCTTGTTGTCGTCGAAAGATTTCGGGGAAATCAGTGAGATATGCATAATTTCGACCTTAAACGTTCACAAATGACCGTAATTTATACCCTTCACCTGTATCTCCAAACGCGCTTTATCGGAACTTAGGCAGCCTGGGAAGTGCATCCATACCGTTTTTTCAAGTTTCACATTTGAAATTTTTTCATTTCTCCCAGGAATAATCAAAACCCACTGACTTAGGAAGAGATTCGGGTGAAATAATCTTGGCTCGCTGGTAACACAGCAAAAAGTGGGGGTCACCGTATTCGGTTTTGAGTTATGGAAACATAAAGTTAAATTAGAGGGCGCTTTCAGGAGAATTTGGCGTTACCATGATAACCTGTAGTGTCAGAGGAGAGATTCTTAAATTGATTGGTTTCCACTGAGAATTGTCAGCGTCGTTATGTTAGTGTTTTGCTAAAGAAACTTGTTTGATGTTTAGAACACATCAGATCACCAACATAACGCATTTCTAAAACAGAGTTTCTCTTAAACTATTTTGCTACACTCCTGAAGCCTCGGAATAACAGGACTCCATCAAAGACATATCATACCAAATTATACAACATCTATGTCATCTTTAATTAAAAGTTTCATCGAAGCACGAAAGTTTGAATTTTTTAAAATCAACTAAATTAGTACTTCGAAAGCAAAAGTGTCCGAATTTCGAATAACCACAAACCGCAGCTCGTAAGAATTAAAAAAAGGCGGAGCAGTAATTTGGATTAAAGATTTTGATACAAAAACGATCAAGTGAAACTGTCTCTTACATTGAGTCTTGTACATCCAGCTACACGTCACATTCCGAATTTGTTACTTGGCCCTATTCAGCCGGGTCTCGGAACTGCTCCAAATCTTTTCTTTCTTTGAAATCTTTACAAACCAACTCACCGTATTTACAACGACAATTCTTAGCCTGCAGACAAGACGTAGTTTTTGCGTTTTGCAAGTGTTTGGAGGCAAGCGTGACAAGAACGCGAACTGCGTAAGAGCTTTTCCCATCGTCTGCACGCCTAGATACGCCGCGTAAATGACGTGCGCTCCCGCGACAGGTTTAAATCTTCGTAATCCTCTTCAGGTCGCTTTCAGAAAATCGCGAGGTATCTGTTACAGTTCTGATTCAAAGCATCACTGGTTATGTCATTACAAAGCGTTTTACTGGCCGTGGTAAGGTTCAAAGCGGAGACATTTAGTATTACACACTTTTTAGTAAAAATTGATCTTGCTTCTTCTTCCTTCAGTCCAACTCTAATTACACCGTGAGTGATGAGAAAAAGATATCGAAGTTTTGAAGTGCTCGCCATCTCTTGTAATGTCTAAATTGTGAAAAATAAAAGAAGCTTTAAGCACATGTATTTAACAAATACATTACAAATGGCATTTTTGTTTTAAAGCAAGCCAGGAGCAGATGAAACACAGAATAAATGTCGAGAGAAATGGAAGATGTCGTGCCTTCTCATGAAATGCACAATAAAATTCCTAACTGGTAATTAATCGCAGAAGAACAGAGGCCCTTTTGATGCAATCGGGAACGTTTTGATTTGGGTCGTGGCGAAAAAATTCTGAAGAAAAAAATCGGAAATTTAATTTCAAGTCGTGACACACTGTTTTAGCTAATTAGAGGGTGCGCTGTATGGACGATGCGACTGTACTCGGCAATTTGAAGAACAAAATTAAGAGTGCTATACTAAAAGTCTACTGCAATTGGGTGTAAAATCGATGGCTTGCTCGTGTGCTTCAACAAAAGAAAAGCGATTGCTCACTAAAACATTTTAGTTTAGGCATTTAGCCGATCGTGTGATCGTGACTAAAGCTCGAAAAACGTCAGCCTTGTTTGTTAGTTTCAAAGGAATTTTCTTTGCAATGGTAACGTTCAAATCTAATTTGAATAATTTTATGAAATGCCTGAAACATAACTGATTTGATTACGTTTTGGTAAAGCGATTCGGGCTAGAGACCAGAATTTACACATAAAAGATCCGCTTGAATTCTCCAACTGAGCTTTTCTTTATAAACACATCCTTGAACTGTTCCCTGTCCTCATACACCGAAGTTGTTTGCTTTTCGCTCACATTGGTACACAACCGAACTCACATCAAAAGTGCATAAAAGCAATACAATATCTTACCTTAGCAATATTCGTGTTTCACGAGTTTTTCACCGCGTTTCTGTAATGTAAACTGATTTCCGTTCTCCTTAAGATCAACACGACCCTCGAGAAGCTGCTGTCGTGGGCATGTGTTCGATTAATCACTGCCCTCAGGGAAAACCTTTTGCTCGAGCCTCGTAATTCGATTGTTCATATTCAAATAGATAAACACGATTCCAAGAAGAAACCCCACGATGCAGAAGAGAAACAGAGACACCAAGATGAAACGAGCAACGCAGTCATCAGACCGCTTTCCTGAAAGCGCCATATCGCTCATTGACTTATGGGAATTGTTTCGACCATTTGTCTTTATTCATGAAGATATGGACAATAAAGCCTAAGGTTAGTAAATGTCGCGTCATCTTTTGTGTTCATTATTAATCCAGCTTGATTGATCCAATTCATTGAAATAAGTTGTTGCTATAGGTTTTCGTTGTTCCCAGATGAATTTTAGGTGTAGGAGGCCGAAGGTGGGAAGGGGTAAGGAGGGAGGGGAGGATTTAATTAGAAAAAAGTAGAAAACTGAGTTATTTATATTCAAGATATACATTCAAGATGTACGGACACCGAAAACGGAGGTTTTCAAGTACGCTCGAATAAATAATACGGAATACTTCAGAAGGTGGCGAGATATTTTGAGGCTTTTATCGGTGCAGAACTTCAGAGGAACGCACTTGAAACGTCTTAGGCGAAGCCCGCCAACAGCTCGAAGATTTTAGATGCGTCCTGGGCGCACTGGCGCATGGTGGGAGAATTTTGTAGCGGGTATAGTAACAGACGAAGAATGGAGCGAGAATTTTCGAATGACTCCCAGTCAGTTTTGACGCTTGTTTGGGAGACTTTGTATTCTTGAGTCACCTTGAGTAAAAGCTCTACCTCGTCGTCTGACCAGACGAAGGACTCTGGTTTTCGAAAATACCCGGCAACGTGTGGACGGGGTCTAAATCACTCACAAATGCATCTCGAGGCGCGCTATATTTGGATTGTCGGTCGCCTGAGTGGTGCATCCTTACCATTAATCAAGTTTTACTTTAAAATTGTTTTGATCCGAGGGAATAAATAAAGCTCAAAGACTTAAAAGGAGATTCAAGTAAAAAAATGTCGGGTGGCTTAAAACACAATAAAATGGGGGACACAGAGTTGGTTTTTGAGAGATGGAAAAATAAAGCCAAATTAAAGAATATATTTTAGAGGATTTTGCTGTCGCCATAATAACTTATTATGCCGGGGAGGGGAGCCTATATTAATTTGTTTTGACAGGGGATTTTTATGATCGGAACAAATGAAGGTGGAGTGGATGTAGGCATCCATTAAACGATAGATTTTGGAAGTGTAACGTAATTATTTTGAGTCTCCTTGACTTCGCGCAGCTTGAGTTTGAAAATTTTTGTCTGTTATCGTGACTTGCCATTCATGAACGTGTCAAGGTTCTGCTAAAAAAAAAAGACTTGTCTGGTAACAAGAACACCGCACCAATTTGAAGCATTCCGGTATTATATCCCGCATATCTAGAACAGACTATCATAACAATCAACACATCATGTATCATCTTTACGCAATTCGAAGCTGTATTAAAGCACCAAATTTGAGAAGACTATATTAATTCTAAAACCAACTAGATTAATACCTTAAATATTAAAACCGTCCTGATTTCGAAAAAGACAGATAACTCAACTGACAATTAGAATTTAAAACATGATTGGGCCTATCCATTCGTCTAAATAGGCAAGGCTGTAGTCTGGATCTAGGATCACATCAAATGTCTCTGGTTTTGGAGTCCCATACTTCTAGCAGCGTATGATACTCTGATTTTGCTATCTCCCCCCCTTCTCCATTCAGTATGATGGAACAGAAGGTGTAAGGAGAGCTCTGATAAAATTTTTTGGCACTTTTGAGGATCCAGATTAAATCAGTTGTTTCTCTAAAATGTTAAAATATTAAGTGGACACTTCACATTATTTTTAACGGCAATTCCAGGACTAAAGATCAGACGTAGATTTTGAGTTTCCAAGCGCTATACGAACTTGAATCAGGAAAGGCCCTCCTTTCTTCGCGCTTGTCGCCGCAAAACTGAGGGTGACATGAAGATTACGGTTGTTCCAGATCTTCAATCTTCATATCAATTCCAAGGTATCCTCCCTTGTCGCTTTCAGGAAACTGCAAGGTACCTATTTTCCTTCTGGCCATTTATGCCATTGCAATGCGTTGTGCTTGTCGTGTCAAGCTACAAAGCACAGGCATGTCAACTCTGGTGATAAACACTCTACAAAAAATAGATCTTGCTCGTTTTTCCTTGACTTCAACTTTCATGACACTGCGAGTGTATGTGGAAGTGCTTAATGTCTCTTGAAATGTGTTAATCGGGGAAATAGGGGAAACTTCAAGTAAATGTGATTAAAAGGTACAGACGAAGAGTGTCACACCCAGTCAGTCCTTATATGTAGGTAATGGGTATAAAATCGATTGGTAGCTCTTGTACCTCTTGTACCTTCAATATTTTTTAAAAGCAACGAGACGAATTCAAGTCTTGCTTCTTAATTTCAAAGGAATTTCTTTGTCATGGTTAAAAATTTTGAATCATTTGATGAAAAATTAACCAACTTGAATATTTTAAATAAAGCCATTCACGCTAGAGACACCAGAATCAATATAATGCAAGCGAATGTGGATACATTTGACTTCTTCTCATAGGCTTTCCCTACAAAATCTTCCTTGAACTTTTCTCTGTCATCATGCACGGAAAGTGCTCCCTCTTCGATAACATCGGTGAACACAATCAAAATCAAATCTTAAAGAACCTACGCCAGCAATATTCGTGTTTCGCGAATTTATCACCGCCTCTCTATGATGCAGACTGATTTAATTCCTCGTGGGGTCACCACAACCGTCAAGAAGCTGCTTTTCTGGGTACCTGTTTGATTACTCACCACCCCCAGGGAAAACCTTCTCGCGCTTCGTTATTCGATTGTTCACATTCAAATAAATAAACACGGTTCCAAGAAGAAACCCCCCCCAGCAGAAGAAGAACAGGGAAATCTAGGTGAAACGAGTAACACACTCATCAGACCGCTTTTCTGAAAGCGCCGTATCGCTAAGTGACCTATAAGAATTGCTCTGATCAGTGAATATTAACCTTAATTTGTACAGATCTATCGCGTCATCTTTTGTATTCAGTATTTACGCTGTTCAAACATCTCAACTAGCTGTTATTCGTGTGTGTATCGGTCATCAAGAGTGTGCTATATAGACGGCATACGTAAAGGCATCTTTTTCGGAATAGGGATCTAATATTTCTGCGAAAAATATCACACTCAGTGTCGCGTAGAATACTGGGTGAATTTTGACAAGAGTTATAAATGGAACATTATGTGTAAAATATATCCAATATATCCCAAAGAAGATACAGCTTAAACACTGTATACGTTAAAGACAGTCAATAAATTGAAATTTTCAAGTTTTGCGAGTTCCAAGTTCCAGCCTTGATATCTTTTGAGATCTTTTTCTTTCTCAAGGAAATGGAAAGAGTCTAACAAAAAACGAACCTGAACTAGGGAAGTAGGGAAGTCAGGTGAGAAGACAGTTTTTTATGGGAAAGAAATAGATACAAAATTAAACAATCACAAATACTAACATTTTATGAAAAAAAATCCTATAACATTCATCTTTCAGTTACCCCAATACTCATATTGCATTTGCACTTCACCAGATTTGCGTCTATTCATAGCTAGCGCATCAATCCAAATTAAACGAGTGGAAAAGCAATTTCCGATGTCACGAACTTCCAAGAATCTATGTAGTACTACATAAAACATGCATGGATACGACGCATCTTTTGAGTACAGATATTTCCGAAAGTTGCAGCGAAATATGGCAAATAAACAACTTGTGGGGTTTGCACTAAAGGTTATGTCACTATGCGTATGCAATGGTTGCCAGGCGGGGCTTCCGTGAAGTTTCTAAGAGGTTTGTGAATTATGTGTTAAGCATGGATTATTCCTTGTAAATCTTCCATCGAGGTTTCATACAAATCCTCAAGAGTTGTGAGAGAAAACGAACGAGATTTACAGCCAGAGAGGCAATCACATTAGTGAGTTTACCATCATACATTCGCCTCATCGTCACGATTGCTTGAGAATTTTGCATCATCAATCCCTTCCTCAAAGTATTTCTGAAAATGAAGCGATTAGAACAATTTCATTACATATATGAATAATCTTTTAATCGATTCAAGCGCATACGAAAGCAAGGAAAAATGGCTAACCTTCCACACATTTTGGTGGAAATTCTCTCCGTGATCACTGTTAGTTTGTCCAAGGTCTCTTATAGGAGACTTAAATTGTCGGTCGTCATCTGTGAGAAACCCTGGGTCATGAATTGCCAAGTAGTTACGCAACTGGATGTAAACATCAGCGTGGAAGTTGTCAGCAACACTATCACCTAATTCTTTCAACTCGTCCATACAGGATCGGATGTTTGTTTCGTCACAAAAGGATTTCTGTAGAGAAGATAAAAAAGTGCAAATGGCTCACTACGTTGTCATCTATTACAAAAATATTTATTTGTACGAACTGCGCGTTTGAGTTCCTGTTTTTCGAGTTGTATTCTGTTATGTAAATAAGTCCAGGTTACTGGCTAGTTGAATTTTAAGCGAATTTAAAAGAAACTTTTTAATAATTTATGTAAGGCTGTACTTAGTATTGTTTCTGGAAAACAGTTCTCCTTCAGGTAAAAAAAAAAAAAAACGAAACAAAACAAAACCAAAAAACAGAACTTCAGACATTGGTTCTGGGAATGTTACCTGCATGGTAATTGTGTCATCTACGTTGACATTGCTCCACCACCAGCCTGAGGGGATGTAAAGTATCTCCCCTGCCTCCTGTAGACATTCCTGTGGTTTGTGTTCATCTTGTAATTCAGGTTTAGTATAAATCCACCAGGTAAATGACTCAGACTGCTGAGAATTCTGTGTTCGATGATTATTGTGATTTACTCCTAAAGGACGATTAATTCAGTTCTCATTTGTAACCTGATTAAGGGTATTTTCAGATTATATCAAAATATTATCCGACATTAAGATGATAATAATGGATATACATGTCAACTGGGTATGTGTTTGAATTTGACATCAAATTAATTTCACGCACTCATCAGAGAAATGTGTAACAATTACACCGCCGGAAAATTATAGTTCAAATCGTTAGATCAATGAATTTCAAGGGTTAAGTGAAATGGCTAAGAACTTACAACTTTGATGCTTTTAAAGGCTAGACAAAGGGTTTAGTTTTTGAAATTGACGTTCATAACCTTAGAAAGTCAATGACCGTAGGAGAAGGCCACAGTCTGCTTTGAAGCTGCTGTCCAAAATTTAACCCTTTAACTCCCAAGATCTCATTAGTAATTCTCCTTACTGTCTACCATACAATTCTTGTGATGTTAGTATGGATAATTTGGTATTGGATCAACTTATAATCCCCTAATTGATATTTTTCTTTATTCTCATCACTGGTCTGCTTGATATTGTATTGATATTGTAAGGAGAAATTCTGTCTTGGTCACTCTTGGGAATTAAAGGGTTAAGACAGGGAAGGAACCTATACAAGGACTAGGAAGAAACGTTTAGACGAATTTGACCACCCCATACAAAGCAGTCGAAAGGAAGACAGAAGACAACTGAACGAAAAAAAAAAGAAATGTAACGCACCTGGTACATAATACTTTGATGGTGGATAAAGACCCCAAAGCTTTTTGCCTTGTATTAGAGCACTCCATAATGAGGCATTTAGTGCCTCTACGCGCCAGTGAAAACCAGATCTTGTTGGAGCCATCTCAAAAGAAAGCTGGAGAGGACGAATATCTTCGTCTACAACTTCCTGAAAATTTAAAAAGATGAAGCGATATCTCGATAATAAAGAATGGTAGATAAATGAATTCTCTATTAAGGGGTTGCCACGACCAAATCAGTTTTCTTTTCTAGAGAAAAAAGGCTGGACAGCATTGTCTACTCATGATTTAGATCGCAAAAGATACAAGTGTTAATAATACCTTTATATTAAGATGGCCATTGACAAAGGACGAGATCAAATATTTCGTCCAGTGGCCTGCAGCTAACATAGGTTCGAGAGAATACGATTATGTGAACCTTCATTTGAATCACCATTTACAGGCAGTCATTAAGGTTTTTATCTTAAGGACCTTGCCGCTTAAGTCTCCCAAAGAATTTAACAAACAAACAAAGTAACAGGAATATTAAAGAAACGATCGCAAAAAAGCTTATTGACCAAAAACACCCAAACGTACACATATATAAACAAAACAAAACAAAACCAGCCAAGAGACAAAACATAAGAAAGTAGAAATCAAGAAAATAACTGGACCAATATTTTTCTTTCGGAGATATATTGGTTTTCAACATGCATCTGAGTTCGAATAAGAATCTTCTAGTCCAAAACCGGGCTACTGACCTCAAAATAGTCTTTAGAAAATTTCGGGAAATTTATTGCATCCATAAGCTCAGGGTAAATCTGATGGAAATCTGTCATAATCACTTGGGCTGGATCTTTGTACATGTCAGCAAACAGAGCACGAAATTCGTTCCACTGTGAATAGGGAGTGGTATTCTCCATGATGTTAGCCTTCACTCCTTTAGTGAGGATACTACCTGCAAGGAAAGTCATTAAGTGTTTCCACATCACTGTGACTAGTTTAATCAGCGGATGCGAATTTCTAACACCAGTGGAGCATAACTTGGCCTATGACTCCCAAGACCTAATTTGTTAGTACCTTCCCTTCTATGTTGTTCAGCTGTTCTCATTCATTTTCAGTAAAGGGGGGAAATTTCTTAAAAAAATTGCGGTGCTGGATCGGTGGGGGACTGTAATAAGATAACTTGGTTTTGACATCTGAGTTGATAATGTAAATTGGCCGAAGTGAAGAGTTTTGACGTTTCGAGCGGTAGTCCTTCGCTCCAACGGAAAGATCTTTCCAGCTTCCTGGCAGCGATTATTACCAGAACGATAACATCTATAATACTTATAGAGTCGTGTACTATCTAACGGGAGAAATATTTGTTGTGTTTTGGCACTCGCCAGCTAAATTGCAGTTGTCCTCACCGAGTTTATCAAAACTCCAGGATTTCATTGCTTCCCAGTTATCCATCATTCCTGTTAAAATGGCAGGCTTTCGAGGCTTCATATACTGCTCCACAAATGTCTCTTTTGATGGTCGATGGACGCGTTCGATTGCGCATTGTAATTGATCTGGGTCATGTCTAATCCGCTCAGACATGTATTTAAAGTAGAGCCGTTCTCGCTCCGTGCGCTTTTGTCGGCGCAGCTCATGCGGTAACCTGCGTTGGACAGCGGGCCTCTCATTGTTCGTCGCGTTACCAGAAAAGGCAAGTGTTTCTTTCATTTGAGGAGTATGTATCGGGGAAAACGCGTCGAAATCAGTATCTTCGGCATGTCCAATCTCTAGTATATAGGAAAATATACCTTTTTAATATATAAAAACCAGTGAAATTCAAAGTGAGCTTTCGCACGAAAACATGATATCTTCACACGTGAAGCTAACATGTTATCTTCACACGTGAAAAGATCATCATTACGTTGTTCTACTTTAACAAAATATTACAGTGAAATAATTTAGAGTTTCGTTTGTGTATAAATGATAAATAGAATATTACATGGCCGCTTGGAGATACGGACTGTCTTCTCTCGTGTAAGTTATGTGAGTTTTATAAGTAATGTATATAATCGTAAGTAGTATAGGTAGTACTGTACTATGTAGAGTAAGTATTTTCAGTAGAGTATGTTTCTTTAAGTTGTACTGTGAGTATTTTAAGCAATACTAATACTGCTTAATGATGATAATAATAATAATAATAATAATAATAATAATAATATAAAAAAGAAAACACGAAAAACAACACCAGAAGGGAAACTTCGTATCTCCAAGCGGCCGTGTGATATCCTCTGTAACTGTACGACCTCTCATAATTATTAACGCTGTTTGTCATCGGCTTCCTTATCGTTAATGTTTCAGATGTCGGTTACTTTCTCACTGAGGAGGAACATACTACAACATCACTTAATTATTTCGTTGACTGTTCTCTTGAAAACATAGTCAACAGTAAAATTACAAGACAAAAATAACATCAGATATGTTGAAGCTTTTTGACAGACTACGGTGTAAGTTGAGGGTGAAGGTTTATGCTAAATTTCTAATTTTTAACTGATGAATCAATCTATTCTTATTGGTCGGAAAAGGCTGGTAGAAAAAAAATATATTTTAGAGTTTCCCATCATAAAATGACGTCTGCGAATTAATAACAATATCAGTAGAAAAATAAAAACTATATACAACAAGTGAGCTTATGTTGAGAACGTAAATTTCCGTTCTATTTTGTGTTTTCCGGAATTGATAATAAACTAATAAAATTTTCCTGTTATTTGACCATCAATTGCACCAGGTTATCTCAAAACTAGCTGGCCTTATCCTCCTCACAAAGATGACTATTTAGTTATAAACAGTCAAAGAAATGAAGCTTATGTTAAAATAATCTGCCACTGAAGAATTGTTTGCCGTAATGACAACAGTTACAAAATACAACCTACACTACACCTGGTTAAACACGGTAACGGCTGCTGAAAACACTTTGTTATAAATCCACGTTAACGTTTCTTACCTTTAGTGGTCCTAATAAAGAATGAATTGCTCCTACCACAATTTTCAGGAGCGCTGTTCTCACAAATTTTGATCACATAATCGCCGTTTTGAATTGTTGGTGGAATAAGCCAAACATGACGCATGCTTCCCTCTTTAAACTCGCTTAGTCCCGTTGAAATCTGTGCGACTTTTCTCTCTTCAATATCCAACAGTTCTATGTTCCATTTGAAGCAGAATTTCGACTGAGTCCATGTGATAGGGTAAGAGTGTTGTCCCGATATCCACATGGCTCCTCTCACAGGCTCAATCACAGTTATATCATTCTCTGAATTTAGAGCGCCCTCACACAACCGAGACGGAACAACTAAATATATTACAAGCGCAAGATATGTTATTGGTTTTTCGATGAGCATTTTCGAGCCACAGTTCTTAGTTGGCTTCAGATGGCTCTAACCACGTAGGAGATAATTATGGCAATTACTAAGATGTGACAAATGATAGTAATGGTATCGAGTTTGCTGCATGTGACACGTGTTCCACTCTGAGAGACAACTAAGTATCCCATATTATATTTTAACACGTCAAATCAAGGATCAAAACAAACATAAATAATAATGTTACGCGTCTTGGAAGGAAATCATTCTTAAAATGTTTTGAAGGCATATGCTAAAGTCCTTTTTGTTGATAAAATGGCAATGTGCTCCTCTTCCATTTTGTTCCAGGTTAACACTCCTTATTTTATCTGTTAGGTTTTCCCTTTGATATCAGACTAGCCATCATTCAACACGTTGTAATTTTAAGGCATCATGAGTAAAATATGTATATTATATCTGAAATAAATGTTTGCACAGGTGACAATAAAGTAAATATAGCCTTTGAGCAATGCAAATTTCTACAAACTAACCAAACTTTACTTTGAACCTAAAATGTTGATATAAACGATGGAGAAGATAGCTTGTCATCAATTAAAGGTAATCGCTACCTTATGAGCCGTTGCATCGTGTATCAGGCCATACAACATTTTGTGTGCCATTTTGCGGGTGTAGTGATCGTGTACTATAAAAATGATTCGTGAAGACGCTCACTGGGGGAGTACTTTGATTATAATTATTGCAACGCAAAGTATCAATTGACAAGGAAGTGATAAAAAAAAAAGTCTACTTCAAATGATCCGTGCAAACCTGACCTTGGAGTCTACGGTGCTCTTTGTTTTTAAATATCTTATTAAAAGGCTCTAATATCCTCTTAGAAGGCTCATTTCCCTAATAGTGGACTTTCTTAGGCGTCGCTTTTAGTTAAAAAGGTCCCCTAAATACAAGGCAAACCCATAGAGGGTTCATTTTGCAGAGTTAAAGGCGATGCAGCTGGAAGCATCGAGGGTGATGTGACTCATGATACCAGTGATGCGACCTTTACATGTCACCAGTTTGTCGAAAACTGCTACTTAAAACCGGAAAAAAACACCAGAACTAAGCTTAGCCATCTAAGTAAATAGGAAGATGAATGTTGTGATAAAGGTAACGATTGTGCCGCGAAAATAAAAACTACCACTTCCTTAATGAAATTGAGCTCGACCCTTAGAAAAGAACTCACAAACAAATGATGCGAACTGTGGGCCACTGAACTCTGAAAATGAATTATGAAGGGGTGAAATATGGAGGCCACTGAATTAACTTCTTATTTTGAAACTTTTGGTCCGCACCTAGAAAGCACATTATCAGTCGCAATTTCATTTTTCTTAGTTGGCGCAATGGATTGTGCTTCTGATGTAGTCTTCAAAAGAACATGTTTTTTCTCTTTTAACTCGGAACATCAGCTTTTTCTGAGCAACAGTCAGATTCCATCATTGATATTCCATCATTGATATTGTGTTAAAATGTAACGAAATGTAAGACGGGTTGTTGTCCTAGAAAGAACTATATGTATCCAAGCACCTTATATTTTTTTAAACCTTGGGTTAGCCCTAGCTTATGCATGCAGTCTTAATACAAATCAATTTCCGTCCATAAGTGAAATTTTCTGGTCTGAGATCTTGGCTTTCGGTTAAATACATGCTGTTGCTCAGCAGAATGTTAAAAATTTTGACCAATTCTTCGCTATCAGTGAAGGCCCATGCAGGAATTTGAAGTGATAATGCAAAAGCCTTATACGCTAACGGACTTACCCAAAAGTTAAACAGGGCCGTAGCTAGCATGAGGCAAGACGAGGGGGGGCATGCCCTAATACCCCTTTACCCTCCTAGCGGCTCGCGCCTCCGACGCTTGAAACTTGCCTCGTCTTCTTCTGAAGTCTGGCTACGGCCCTGGTTAAAAAGAGGAAAGAAGAAGTAAAAAGAAGGAGTGATTGAGCGAAGGATGTAAGGAGTGAATTTTGAGTACTAACAAGAACTCAGAAGTTTTCTTTCAGCCATTTTCCCAAACGAGCTACTGTAACCACGTTTGCCTAAGTAAGGCCACTATGAATGATGGGATTGTTCACAGACGGACTCACAGGCGCGATAACAAGGAATCTACGTCTTAGGCGCCGTAGACTCAAAAAGGAATTTTCGAAAGAACAGTGAAATTGAAATCAACCGAGTATCATGAGACTCCATCTAAAGGCCAGATCGGTAACTACCTTAAACGCTAAATATGATACTGCATGCTTTGTATGACTTGAAACACATTATCTATATTCGTTGGAAATTAAAATGTTCCTTTCAGAATGAAAAGTTTTAAATTCTGACAGGATGCAGGAGTTTGTGTAAAAAAGCGAACACGTGCGCTAGAACTAGTGAATACATTGTAACTGCATGTTTGATATATTATGCATCATCAAAATACAAAGTTTCTTCTATGTCATCTCTTGACCTTTTTTCATGGGCATCAAATTGAAGTGTCATCTTCTTCACTTTTTCAATATTCTTCGTATATTTTGAGCAATGAACAGCTACTGCATTTATTTCGCACACAAAAGCCAAAATGATGGTCCACTATCAAATTTAACTCGCGAACTCTCCCGCGTTACAATGGCACAGATTAAAATGTAGCCAACTTGAGATAATTTCAGTCGCTGTTGACCTCTCTTGAAATCTAAGATAAACGTTCGTGCGTTTTTGATTTCGCACTCGAAAGTAATACCTGCACTGTTGCGTCTACGATTTGGGCTAAGGGGTACACAACACAACAATTTGATTGGACATCTAACTGAAATTTTTTAATGAAATTTTACGGAGTAGGTGTCAAGATTGAGTTAGAAGATATATCATTCCGGCCAATAGACATCTAGAGTTCTTAAGTAAGACTTCTGTATGTGTTTGGGATGGAGACTTAAAAAGTTTGGTAGGATGTGAGATGCGGTCTTCCATGAAAGTGTTCATAACGATTTCTGTAGGAAAGAAGTCTCTCCTCTTAAGTTGCATTATGTTCGTTCTCATGATGTTAGCGGGCTACTCGACAAGGGAGCGGCGTTTCGTTTTCTTTCATGCTGAAAATTTTATGAAACTCTCTAGAACTTTATACACAGAAGGGTTACCTGCTGAGTATAAATGTTGCAACTAAAGACCTGTTTTGACCCACATGTCGGCTTGGGTCAGGCCTTTTACGATGTTCATACGATAAACCGAATTAACTTCGTTATTTTACGTGCAACCATAAAATTGTTAAATTAGTTTGTTTTCTAGGTTTCAATTGAAGCATGAACGAAACCTACCGAGTGCATCATCTTAATTATGGTTATTTCCCAAACAACACGCAATAGATTCATTAACTTTTTTTAATGAAAGTAAGCCGACTCAAGAGTCAGTGGGACACTAATTCTAAGCTGACTCTAACGGTTGTCGAAAACGTTAGTTTGTCACATGTAGAACTAACAACATTTCTTTAAAAAAGTCAATATTTCCAATGATTCTTGTATATGTATGCAATGCTCTCATCGAAAATTTCCCAACGAATTAATCCACTTCTTTGTTTTATTGTCACTTATTAGCAACAGAAAGAGCTTAGAGAGCATCAGCTAAAACAAAACTAACGATCAGGCCTGGCCATTGAAAATTTTAGCTAGTTTTATTCGAATATAGGAGGTTCCTGATTTTGGTTGTGGGCTGTCAGAAAACTATTTCCTCTTTACGGTATATCGATTCTAACATAATCCAGATTATTATTATTTTGAACGTCATTCAGCCGTTATCTTTGTTTTAACCACAAGAATGAAGAATGAAGGATTGAGAATAAACTCTGTCCTTATTCACCACAAACAATGCTATTCTGAGCAGAGGTCAATTTCTCTACATGAGACTCCAAAAATATCAACCACTCTTATTGCTGATAAATATAGCCTATGTAAATTGATTTTTATATTGCTCTGATAAAAATATCAAATAGACGCAGCAATTCTGGACTAGAAAGTCAGTTCTGCTTATACATCGTCTTCATTTTGCTGGAATTGTGTAACAAAAGTATGAATTTGATCAAGGCCTTCTCTTTTAAGAAGGTTCGAGGTGTCTTCGTAAACTTCAAATGATCCGTGCAAACCTGACCTTGGAAAACCCATCATTGAAACCAAACTTTAAGCCATCATGGTCTTAGGACGCGTATTGCTTTTTAAAAAAAAATTGTACCGATTAACAGAAGGATTGCAAAGGTACCCAAAAACTCTGAAAGGGGGCCGTGCCGTCTCAATTTATCCACATCTTTAGACACTCTTGATCACAAGGTTAGCACTTGATGGCGTGATGATCGCCGATATAGATTCATAAAGACTCAATGAGGTGTAAACAATTTCTCTGCATGTTTACACCAAAGTCCCTCTTCCTTGAGGCAATTCGTCCGTGAGCTATCGATTGCACTAGTAAACAACGAAAGCAGCCCCACAAATAGAGGACAAGTTACACTACGAATATCAAGAGCAGTTACCATGAACTTCATGTTAGAAGAGCTGATATCAGTTGGTCAGGTCGTGTTCCTCTGCCTTCTGCAGTTTGGTGCGTTTCTTGTTGGAAAAGCAATATGGCAAAAGAATGCTTCAAATTTGCCTCCGGGACCTTGGGGTATTCCAATAATAGGTGAGACTTTTCAAACCCATTTCCGTGCTTTTAGTTCGTCTAGATATTTCTAAACGTGCGTACACCCATCTATGCAGTTTTAGGAGTTCGGTAGGTAAGGCCAGTTCCTGTTTGACCAAAAAGAAAAAAAAATTATCAAACTGACCAGAGGTGTTCAAATGTCTCGTGAACTTTGAGTATGACAGGATTATTTGTTAAGGACTTCACTTTTCCTATCACTCCTAGAGAGGAAGGTAACATCTACGATATTAATATAAAGTTTATCCGACAAAACTGTGATGGGGGTAAAAATAAACTTCCTACTCTCATCATAATCGATGAGGCTCATTTACTAGATGTTGACTTGATATAGCCACCCAGAGTTCTCTCCACTGGGTAATTTAAAAGGAGATGTATGGCAGCCAATAGGAAGAGTTATGGATGAGATTTTTTAGAGTGTTCTTTCTTAAGCAGGTGCGAAATCAATTAGCAGCGAGACTAAACCCTTGTTGTATGGGCTTATTCTAAAGTAACATAATTACCGGTCTAGAACGTTCTCCTATTTTATTAGATGTAATATTGTACATTTCATTTGTCTTTATTAGATCGGGAATATAATCAATACGATTAAGCAGTTTTTGAGGTATCTACGAGGCCTTCTCGGCAGTCTTCGCGTGCGATCGAAGTGAACGTTGCGTATTTTTAGCCGCTTATTAATAGCTTATATAAATGGATGTTGATGAAGCATCGTAATATAAAAACCATTATTTTCCATAACTTTAAAATACCTTTGTATCCAAAATCATTTTTGTGCGTTACTTTTTCATTTCTGCAGGTTTACTGACAGTGAAATGTGTTGATTATTTGCTAAGGAGGTGTACGTGACGTGAAATTCGATTAAGTTAGCATCTGACTTTCCTAATGACTTTCGTACTGAAAATGACTTGTAGCCACTTGATGATATATACTGATCAGTTAAGCGGGAAAAATAATGAAGTTGGAGAAGTTATTTGGTTATTTATCTTGGCGTGCTTTAGTTACACCTTTTGATGTTTAAAATACTGACTGCACCATGTTCTGTAGACATTGTTTACACGATATCTATCAATTGGTGACCTTCTGTAACTCTGGAAACACGGCATATGCCTTTAACAAGGAGATAAATTTTAACGCGTAGCTAAGAAGCGAACTCAGTTGAACTATCAAAACCCATATTCTTTTGATGAGCGTTTGCTAAATATAAAACGTCAAAGGAAAATGCAAGGGCTTCGCTATAACTCGGTTGAAAACCAGATACCGCCTAAATGAGGATCAATCAACCGTTTTCAACGTCTACTCCTGCTAAAAACATAAACCACGCGCAAACCGCAAGTCGGTGACCTTCTCCTTGGTAAACAGCAAATCAAAACCTTATCATAAATGAAACGTCAAATAAGTCTCGTAATGTTTGCACAATCCAATATCGTGTTAAACGATCATATATACAATCAGCTAAGTAGTCAGTAGCTGATCAACGTCACCAGGGATGGCATTTCAGTTCCAACCTGCTTAAACGTCTTAATAATGTTTGGAGACCACTACTGTTAAGCTTTTCGTCTGACCCTGATTGTGTCCAAAAATTATTTTGGCTGCTAATTTCAGGATCGAAGCACGTGCTTTGACAAAAATAAAACAAAATAGCAGCTCAAAATACAGTGACCTTGCTTTGTTTCAGTGCGATTCATATCCCATGACTATCATGGATTTCATATCGCAGTAAAGCCGACAACATGGGCAGATGTTTCATACCACTGAGCTAACATAAAGGCGAGAAGACTGTGCAGCATGTATGTATAAACTTAAATAAGCAGTAAATTGTCAGTCCGAGTGTTGGCAACTTTCTTCAGGGAAGGTAGATATCGAGGTTAGTGACCAGTTTAGAGATGTATTTCACCTAATCATATCCTTGATTGGTGAAAAGAGTAAATAACATCATATGACATTGAAATACTCTAGAAATCTGACACAGACGAAATCTATACCCTGAATTTATTTGAGCTTGGCTGAAAATCTTTTGTCAGGGATCGTTTGCCACGTTCAAACTAGCAGATCTTTTCTAGCTCGTTTGCCGAATTATAAATACATATCAAGCTGTTTCCTATCCCAACGAGCAAGCTGCAAGCTACTAGATTTCTCCTGGGAAGTAATTCACGTCTTTATTTCGCCAAAGTCACACTAAAATAAGAAGACATGCGTGGCCTCATGCTTGGATATCGTTTACTGATTGTGTCATATGAACTCGATGCTATTCTGGGAGCCCGTATCAAAGACTCTACGGCTTTTACCGAATGGCCATGATCCTCACGCAGCCTTATGCTAACTGCTGTGTCTTCAGCAATTTGGAATTCTTAAAACAATCGTAAGCTGGATAAGCGTCGCGTGATGCTGAACCACTAGTTCCTGTCTGCCTCTTGTCTAGAAGTACAAGAGGCTTCACCATGATTTTGCAATTCGTGAAAGAAATATCAGCTTTGCATTTTTGAAAAACGTGGCTGGAGTCACAATTACACTTGGCTCAGAGAACGAAGCTCAAGCCGCAGAAGAAAAACTTGTTAACACTCTGTGGGTCTCAAATTTGCCACAAACAACATTATTGTTGATGTCTTATTGGACTTTATCTTTCAAAAGGGCGTTAAAAAGGTTTTTAACATACTGTTTACTCGAGTTACATCTCTGTACAAGAAATGAGGAGTGGTAGCAGTACAGATTTCCTGATTTGGTCAAAGCATCGCCCAAGCAGAATCCTTTCCGGTCTCAAAATTGCATCGAAGGTGTCGATAGAAACCGTTCGAAGGGTGTCTGGGAAGAACAAATATACCTATATTACGCCAACGTAGTCAGGAAGGAAACGATGTAGGAGAAAGAGAAAAGTTTATATAAACAGTGTGAACTTTCCTTAAATTGACCCTCGCTCAGCGACAAGTTAATCGCATTTGAGCCTTGCTAGTGTCTTCGGGGTAGCTTCGACACTACCACCGTAGCCATTTACCGGAGTGATGTGACATATTCATTCAAATATACTGAAAATAAATACCAACAGTATGCAATAAGACAATAAATTGATCACCTAGTACAGTATGAAGAGCGTTCGATAAGAAAATTTCATTGAAATTTTGTCGCTCAAGTTCAGGTCATAACAGTAAACCAAACCCTTCGGAATGGGTCAATATTCTTTAGCAACCACAAGAAGCAATAAAATAAGCGGTTTACCTTTGTGGTCAATCGAAGGTTCTTTATCCAAAAGCACTATTTAATCGCCAAGCAACGTGGATGATGTTCTGACATTCCCAAACCATGGCCAAGCTCTTCAGCAATGCAACCGATTTGAGGTAGACAGTGAAATCTGGTTTATAATACAGATACTTTTCCCGTACAGTGAAATATTCGGTCTACGAGACAAACCCAAGTAATTCATTAAGTACGCAAATAGAATGGTCACGACATCTTTCGGCGACAAAATCAGTACTGCTTTTTCTCGAAGTTGCTTAACAATGTCATGGCCCTCCAATACTAAGATCAAGAATTTTTAAAGACTTTGATCAGCAAAAAAAGACTGAATACTTCTCGTTTAAGATAAAGGCATTTAAAATCTATTTCGAAGCACATCCCCACATGTAAGTTGATAAGGGTAGCGATTCTTATCTCTCAACAGTTAGATGGCTTAAGTAGCCTACATCTCAACCAAATTGACATTACATGCCTGATGTAGATTTCCTTTTTCAAGGGATACAATGGCCGTTTTTGATAAAAGCAGGTTTTTCTTGCGAGTTTTGTCCTTGAGAAAATATCAGACTTCTTAAAAATAGGGATATAAAGCTTGCTAATCACCACGTAAGTTTCTCAAGTCAGTCAGTCACTGATAAAGGGCTGTCTGCTGTCTAGTCTCTTCAAGCTTGTGAATTACTACCAGGATTACAATAGCATGTGTTTTCACGAAGTCAAATGTAAAACGTAAATGCCGTCTGATATTATTTTACAATAAAAATGGCTAAGACTGTTAACATATTGTTCAAGAAATCAGCGACCACTCGTCTTGTTTCCATATCGCAATGATCATTTTGTCTAAAAATAGCTTCAAGAATCTGAACCGTCCGTGTGAACAAAGCAAGACAAAACAAAGCATAAGAAAACCCCTCACGAAGCCTAATAAATCTCTGTCTTTTCTTAGCCTGCATTCTTTTCTATAGAATCCTTTGCTATCTTATTCTTTGTGACGCGACCGAGCCAGGGGTAATTTGATTAAAATTTCTGCCTACGGTGGGAATCAGAAAATAGCAGGCGGCATTGTTAACACTCTTATCTGTAAATAGACTTATAGCGTGAAAATAAGCGACGGCACACGACAGCGAAAAGGGCGGCATTCAACCTTTGACATTTCCTAAATATAACCTCAAAGATTGATAACTCAATTCTCTTTAATGCCTTAACTCCGCTTCACAAACTTGATACTTGTTGGGCTTTTATTTTTCAAAAGCGAAGCGAAAATACACTGCCTTGAGTGACCCAAAGTCAAAAGGCACTTTAACATTGATCTTGCATTAAAAAATCTTTATTTGACCGGTAAAAAATACATAACTCTGCAGAAAGCACCGCTGATCAATTCGATGAAAATTCACCTTTATCAACACAAAGATTATGGCGTGATAATCGCCGACTGCTCGATAAGGGCTCACTGGAGTGTAACACTTAGTTCGCATAATTATGCCCAATCACTACCTCTTGAGATCATTTGAACCTTGATAGCAACAGAAGCAACAGCTTACCGATCAGAAGAATACCTCTTTACCTCAGTTTCCGATGACCACGATGAGTGTTTCATTTGTAGACAGCCTATCAGCTGCACCGATTTTGCTCTTTTGCTTTCTGGCTTGTTTCCTCCTGAAAAGAAAGTCATTTCGGGAAAATTCTTTTTCCAAGTTGCCTCCAGGACCTTGGGGCTTACCAGTGATAGGTAAGGTTATTTACCTTTTGAAATCATTTCAATGTCTATGGACCGGCTTTTGTCGCAAACTTTTCGTCACCTCATGAGGCGCTCACAACGATTCCAGCTCAAAAGTCACAAAAGTTGCTCCTTTCTTTACTTTTGTCGAGAAATAAATAAATCAAAAACTATCTGCTCTCGCAAGTGCTGTATAAATTCTTAAAAACATGGATGAGATCAGAGTAACAAAATGGCATTGATTGATTTCAGCATTGCTTTTAATCAATTTCAGTTAAAGGACTTATTTGAAGTTTTGCAGTAGGGCTTAGTAATGTCGGTATAAGAGAGAGAACATATTGAGTTATATCAATTAGGTTAAGGAGGAAAAAGTGGTGAAAGTGGAAAAAAGGGTGTAGGCATTCGAAGTAAATAATTAATTTGCTTCACAGAAAAACCAGTTTATTAGAGTTAACTCTTTGAGAGAATCACTTCTTGTTCTCCAAATTAACGATAACTGCGTAACGATTCAGTAATTATTGGAATTATACACTGTACCCACGCCTTGCATGATAGTAGCGCACGAACAATGCAAGTATTGCGTGTTCTCAGCCGATCGCCGTGACGTGGCTTTGTTCTTGCTCCAGCTAAAGTCATGACCACAAGGAATAATGTATCTGGATGCCTCGGCTAAAATCGTCATGAGTCAATGTATCTTTAAAGCGATTTCTCTAAACTTCCTTGTATTTAAACGATCCATTGTGAAAATGTGTTGAATGGGCAAAATTAAACCTCAGCGTTCTCTACCTTTGTAATGCTGATTGGGGCAGTTGGAAGAGCGAAGAAATCGTGTCATGCGGTAAAGGATATCTAATTCATGATCAAAAACGCCGTTTTGGGGCAGGTGATAGGACTGGATTTGACCCAGAGAAAGATAATATACTTATTTGATATTAACCTTCGGAGTTTTGCTTTGAGCTTTAGCTTGTTACGTTTCTAGGTAGCTTGTGATGAACGGATGGCGCTTTGAAATCAGTCGAAATAAAATAATCTTATCTCATTTTAATAATGATAAAAAAGAATAAAGTTTCTGATCATCTTTCACAGTAGGTGCCAGTGTTTGAGAAAAAAAAAAAGTGTTCGATTTTTTTGTACCAGTGAGCTCAGATCTGTTCTTCACTTGTGTAGGTACTCCGACCTAGAAACATGGAAAGTTTGAGAACTGTTGTATATAACCCAAACGAAATAAGCGGCTCAAAATGCAAAGAATTAAAATTGATGAATGCGTTAAGACCACTTTTTTTTTTAAAACTGTACAAACTATTCAAACCATTGCTAATGACAATATATAAAAAGTGCGTGGTATAACTGAAGGCGTTTAAGTTTGCTGCAAGATTTCGGTGCATACAATTTGGTCCACCACCCTCACCAAGAGAACAATGTTAGGTCTGACCAAGTTTTGATTCAGCCGAGTATAAAAGACGCCGCGTTTAAGCCACAAAATGTTTAATACGATCCATTGACCTTCGTTTTAAATGAATCAAAACCTTTAAAACAAGTATCAATTGTCTAGGAAGCTATTTAGTATGCATATGCCATGATCATGGCCTAATGTAGGGGACTTCGTTGCGTGTCTTGAGCCTCAGCTAAGGATGACTCAGCGAGGGAATTTTTTCTTTAGACCATTTCCTTTTTTTATTAATTATCGGAAAATTCCTTGTATTCGGTATTGATGTCAGGGAAGTATATCATGTACATGCCTGTTTTTGAAGGCTTTGTTAAGTACGTAAGGCGAGTTAAGATGAGGGAGTAGATATCGTTTTCAATCACAAAGCACCTTTCGGACGTCTAAAACATTCTGAAATATCATGGACTGGCTAGATTGACAGGGTGTACCCTGCTTAGCGAAGATATCCATAGGGCTTAATCGACAGACGAAATTAAACTCTGTATGCTCTCCATTCCTCTTTTTTCACTGAATTAAGTTAAAAGATAGTACTTAAAAGAAAGATATTAGGTGCATCTAATGTTTGGAACGTCAGCTTGCATTTAAATGCCCCATAGCCACACAGCGACAATGTCGGAACTTGAGGCTTGCACGGGGGGGTTTTCGACGGAACGAATTATGAAGATCCAGTAAATACTTCCCTGTTCAGTCGTTGCAAATAAGAGAAAAACGGTGCAAAGGTTAACGAGAGGAGCAGCTATTTTTGGCATTTTTTTAAAAGATCCGTGCAAGGATCAATGAAATTAACAACCGCAAAATTTCATTTCCATTTCGCACAGAAATGCTAGCCGACGTACGAAGCTGATAACCTTTTTGGGTCTCCTGTCTTACGCCCGTTCTCGATACAGTAAGTTATGCCTGACGGAATACATCCTGCAAAATGCGTGACTCTTGCCAAGGATACATTTGCCTCGCTCGCTAAAAACCCCCGAGGGCTAAATTATACATTTAACGAAACATAAAGAAGTCAGTTGACCCGTTTCAAACGATTACAGATTTTTAATTTGATATTATCAAGTCGTCACGTGCGCAGCTTCGCACTTCATGTAAAACTATTTTATTCGTTAGAAAAGTCGGCTTAAGCATATCTCTTAATACATAAGGTATCTCAGGGTCCTTCGGAAGTGTTCAGCACTGAAGAAAGACATCTGGATGGCACATTTTCAGTTTAGTGTCAGGTTTAGTCTCTCTTATACGCGAAACACGTGACGGAATGTTTAAGGATAAGACGTAATGCTATATGGTGTGTAGTTTCAGAAATGTTCTGGAACGATAAACGCTTATGCAGGTCATAACTATTTGTTGACAACCTCGGAAACTTTGTGTGCAAGATCGCAGATGTTAGCCGTGAAATTTTTGATGCCACAATGAGAAACAAGATGAAAGTCATGAATGCGTTTTAGTCTCAAGAGAAACATCGTAGTACCAATGAAGTCAATTTTCAATATATACATGATATTGCTGACTGGTTGTACTCTTTTCGACAAGTTGTATTTATCCAAATTTCGTCGAGGAAGCAATAGTAATGATATTAGGGAAAGATATGGACTTGGAGCTAAGGATAATTAACCTGCTTTGGACACTTTTTTGCTCAATGCCACCTGTGATTAAGGAAAAATAATTCCTCTAGTTAATGATTTTTTGGTTAAAATCCTACTCGCTCATGATCTCTAAGTGCCTTTGACCTATCAACAGGTGCGTGCTTTCGTGTGGGACGCAATCCTCATGTTGACTTCACAAGAATGGCAGATAAATACGGAGACGTTTTCAGCCTAATGCTCGGAAATCGTTTAGCTGTGGTGCTCAACGGATTAAACGTCATTCAAGAGACAATTATCAAGCACCCGACAGTTTTTGCTGGCAGACCGCAACTGCACACCTTCAACCTTGCCAATCCTCATGGTAACAGTCTCACCGTGGGCGACTACACACCTAATTGGCGGCTCAGTCGGAAGATGATGGTTGCAGCAGTTCACAACTTTGCAAAGAATACAAGTACCTTGGAAAAAAAGCTTTTAAAGGAATCTGAACGCCTGGTCTGCTGCTTAAAGCAACAGAAAGACAAAGCCTTTGATGTCCGTATCACTCTCAAGTTTGCCATAGCTAACATCATTTTCAATGCGCTGTTTGGAATCAACCGTTCATACGACGACCCAGACCTTCGACGTTTACTCGAGCTTGCCGACAACTACCGAGAGGCTGTGCATGGCAGCAGCCACATTGATTTCATGCCTTTTTTGAAGCATCTTCCTAATAGAGCACTCAAAAAGCTCGTGCTTGCAATAAAAGAAGTCTCATCTGCCACTAAGAAGATGTTTTTAAAAAACAAAGAAACCTACACTAACGGCCGAGTTCGCAATATTGCTGATGGTTTTATAGATGTCCTTGAGAAAGAAACGATGAAAGAGAAAGAGAATGGTCAGAACAATGAAGACACTCAAGTTGAAATGGCTCCCCTGCTGAATGATGAACAGATTGTTCACGTTTTGTCAGAGCTCTTCGGTGCAAGCTTGGACACCTCATCCATCACCATTTACTGGGGCTTAGCATACTTAATCAAGCATCCCGATATCCAATCTCAGTTGCAAGATGAGTTAGACAATGCAATTGGACGAGATCGCCTTCCAACCCTTACAGACATCCCGTCCCTTCCTCTGCTCCAAGCCACAGTCTACGAGCTTCTGAGGGTGACAAGTGTTGCGCCTCTGGCGATTCCCCATTCAACCACCACTGAAACAACCATTCGGGACTTCACAATCCCAAAAGACACAATGGTTTTCGTTAACCTGTGGTCTCTACATCGCGATCCAGCAATCTGGGAAGACCCGGAAGTTTTCAACCCACGACGTTTCCTCAATGATGCTGGAGAGCTGATCGATCCGAAGACATTTGGAGGCTTCTTGCCCTTTTCAGGGGGTCGTCGAAGGTGTCCTGGAGAAAGCCTTGCTCTGAAAACCTTGCCTGTATTACTTGCATCATTAATACACAGCTTCCGTTTCTCGCAAGACGGTTTGCCTGCTGAATATCAAGGTATTAATGTTGAAGGGCATTTCGGCCTCACCCTGATGCCAGAGAAATTTTATACATTAATCGAGGAGCGCAACTGAAGAGCCTCAGTGAACTGAGACACAATGACAATACTTTCTAAGTTTTAATCCTTAGAAGTCTTTGAAAGAATCTTGAGTAACTTATTTACATTCAAGTATAGACATGCCAAACTTTTTTATTGTTTTTATCCTACATGGATTTATATGGTTTTGATGAAATGATTATGGAAAATTACCGTAATACTGCTATGAAGTTGTTTTATATTCTCGCTGAGATGAATACTCGGATTAACGTGTCAATATGTGGTTATTGTGCCTTGCCTGTTAAGGTTATATTACTATTATTATACCAAACAATTCTCAGTCCTTTATTTTGAGCTAATTTTTTTTTATGGGAATTCGATGTAACAGTCGAATTTTGTTATTTGATGGGTAGCCCTGTTTCTTATAGATCAATTTGTCAGCCAAAGAAAATATGTAGCACATCTTGCCAGAGTGGGAAAAGAGAAGGATAAAACCCTCTCGAGGATTCGAACCTTGCATGTTCTGATGTTTTGGTCTGATGCCATATTTTAATATGGCTTTTCATATCTAAAAATAAGGTTTGTATATTAAAATATACAAACCTTTGTTTTAGATGTGAAAAGCGTCCGGTACATTGTTCATAGGATCAGTAAACCCAAAAGCGTCAGGTGTAGAAGAAGATTCATCTATTGCCAGTTTGGCTCGGCTCACGACATTCTTCTCATTCGTTGGTTGAGGGTTTTTCAATCATATAGCCATGCTTAAAAAAAAGCCTGCATTTGGCATGCTTCTCTTTTTCTATTCATTAAATCGAGGAGCTGTTTATTTCTTTTGCTACAGCAAAAGGCGCGGCATAAAAATATTGCTGCTGAGAAAGTGATAGAGAAAGACTTCCCTGGCGTTTGAAATTTCCATGGTCACCACGTCCTGCGATGCTGCAGTGAGCCAGTAACATATAATATGACAGATTATGAATAGAAAGGGACTGTATATGACAGATTATGAATAGAAAGAGATTGTAATCTTTGGGCTTACAGGAGATAGATATTAAAGTAAACTTATTTTCGAGCCTACGACAAATAAAAAAAAATATTAACATTTTACCAACTAAGGTCTGTTCTGGCTGCTTTATGTTTAGTATTTCTTTATGTATTTATCTCACTTCTTTAGAGGTTGTCCACTCCAGTGGGATTACTTATTTCCCTTGTTGAGGTAATTTAGTCAATGAAAAACCGCAGACAGCCTTAGTGAATTATCGCGGATAGGATGTCGTGATGAACGCCCGTAAAAAAAAGTAAGGACCGGCTTGAGTGAAGTGTGAATATAGGCTTCATATTTATACTTTATTCAAGCTCCTTCTCGAAACATTTGACTACGAACCCTGAGCTCGTACGTTCTTGGCAAAAAAGAAAAAATTTATAATCCTATTCATTTATGATGGTATTCTTGATTGGAGGTCTTTCAAAACCCGGGGAAATTTTACTCCTTTGCCTTTTGATGCAAAAGCTGATGACTGGAATTTGGCCCCTTTCTTTGTCTCAATTGCTTCGAAATCCACTCATGACTGGGAGACAAAAAGGTAAGATTAGAATGGCTTGAAAGAGCTTGGCACCAATTTATATCTTATTAGCTATTTAGCTACGGAAGTCGTATTACGTTTCATCTCTTAAATACATAAAATTGTAGATTCGACACCGAACTTTCATTACCATTTATCAAGCCAACTTTTATCACAGAAGAGACAAGATTATCGCTTCACACACTTGATGTACAGATGTCAGTTTAAAGGATGTCACAAAAGTCTATTACTTTTGCTATTAAAGCACTGATCTTCAATTAGCTGCACACTTTCAAAACACACTTATGTCCACACATGCACGCAGTGACGAAAATGGCAGATTTGACGAAATTTCGTCAAACTGAGTGAATGTTTAGTCAAACTGGGCAAAGCGATTTTTACGAATTTATTCAAATTCGTCAAAGCGAAATCAGCTTGGTGGATTCGCCGATTTTGACGAATTTTCGTCACTCTCGTTACTGCATACATTTCTGGACCAAACCAAGTCGTTCACGAAGTCACTCTTTTATGAAAAAAAATCAACTAAAATCGACATTATAACTACAGTCCGATTTAAAAAAGAAAAAGGAAGACCTCAATTGGTATCATTGCATGACGAGAGCGTAAAAGCATGATGAAGGCATGTATGCCCTCAGCTGACTAAAGGCGTTTATGTGACGACAGTTTCAATTGTGTTGCAGTGCTTTTTTATTAGTTAATGGCGTCGGATATACTTAGCAAACAGTAAAACTCAAAAGGAAGGGTCCACCTCGTAATTTTGCAAATTTAAGTCAACAATGTCTTCAAAATGCAGCGTAGGAAGGACTGGGCCATTACTAAATTGATATAGATACATAAATACTGAAGAAAACAGTACAGCTTTGGGCTGAAGTTCACAAACCATCAAACTTGAGTACATTGCATGATGTGTGATATTTACCATGTGTACAAAACGTAGACTCGTCGATCAATTTATAACGAACACAAATAACCCTTGAAGTTACACAGTGAAATTTTGTACTAATTCTATCAAAGCACATCGCACTTGATTAGCTTGATAAATTTGTCTGCGTTCCATCGGTTGTTAGGAAGCACAAAATAAACACTCATGATGAACGAAGCTGGTGACGTTTTCTACAAGACTAGCTAAAATGTTTTATTGTTTCACAAGATATTAGCCAGTTTTGGAATGTCTAATCAGGCATAATATATAAGCTAATATACGTACTGTAATGACGAAAGCGTAACCAGCTGTTTTTCCTATTGCATGTCGGATTCCTTCTAAAGATTCAGTCAGCAGCAGCAGCAAATCTTGCTTTCTGAAAATATAATTATTATAATGGCAGAAAAGTCAGGAGGGCTTGAGAGGAATTATTCTTGAACGTTCCACAGACTTAATTACGGCTGCATGAAAAATATAAGAAGAATTACGTTTCGCACGTTTCTCCCTCACTCCAGTTTTAAAGGTAAAATTTAGCTTTTTGTCTCGGCAATGTTTTCAGGAACGTGAAGCCAGGCAATTAATCGGAAATCCAACCAAAACTCACCTGACTTACGATTCTTGATCTTACAGCAAATTAACATCGCGGCATAACCGCATCGCGAAGTATGAGTTATTAAAAGTCTCTTACCTGCCTCTGAGGATGAGAAACGCCTTTCTCAGCTTCATTAAGCTTTATATAGTTGAGAATCACTGAGTTCAAATAACGTTGGTATCCTTGATATTACTAGACAGTGATTAGCTTGAGTAATCAATTGGAAATAAATATTAACATTGGACGGTTGTAATGAGGAATGCATGAGGTTCTCAATGGGTGATGGCTTTTGAGGTTAAAGGTTAAAATTATGACCATATTACTGCTAACGGCTAACTTCCTTCCTTTGTGGTTAGAAGAAAAAGTTTCACGGTTGAACTTTTTTCTTTTTTTACGCCTAACGGAGAAATTTTTTGGCAATTTTACGGCTAATGGTTAACACCATCGAGACCGTCATACATGGGAATAACTGCTAAGCATAAAAAAAAAAATCACGATGTCACTTTTTGCAAATTTAATATTCTGCAAAGGAACAAGGCAAGTCGTTCCATTTTCCATTCTGACGCATTACAATACAAACTTTATGAATTCCTTCGTTAGTTTCACCAGAATTCAAGAATGCAAACCCACCCCACTCCACTCGTTTTCCCAGACCCAGAAACCCTCGACCGCCCAATCGTTACCTCCCAACCAGGACCACTCGTCATTAGAGAAAAATAAGAAAAATAAGAGAAATGTCCATAATGCTTATGAATGCTTGAAAATGTCATCCACAATTGAAAATAATGTGTGTGTGAGCATATAGAATAAAAGTGAATTCTCGTTCTTATTATAGGGCTCTTATTAACTCCAGTTTTTTTCCGAGGTTGAGCGTAAGACGTTTCGCTCAGCTTTCAATAGATTCTTTGAATAAGAAGTATGTAACACCATTACAAGTCCGGAATAGTTATCAGATTTGATAAACACGCGATGTCACAACATGGCGACCATTTCTTACCCAATTACAGATGTCTGTGCGTTTGGCTATTGATGATCAAAGTTTATCTACTAGACAAACATGTATAAGCAGTTGTGACCTCACGATAGACTCCCGCCTTTATTCTCAGGCGCCAGGATAAAAAGTTACAATTTTGGGCTTTGGGAAGCATTGTTGATCAGAGTTCGCGTTCAGTAAGTTTGTCACCGAACGCAAGGGGAGTTGTTCTCTTGTCGAGATTTTGTCTCAAATTTATGTGAAACAATTTGCGACTAAAGTCTAAATTTGGGCATGATTAGTGATTTTGAGTTGATATGTCGATTACAGCACGACACCTTTATTTCAGGTCTGCCAGCAGCTGTAAACCGCGTCATTTTTACAAATGTTAACGAAATAAGAGCTGCAATACCCGTCCTTCTATGAGTCATAACCCAGAAACACCAAAAACTTCTTCGTTCCTTCTCCATTACCAGCTCATTCGAATTCCGAGATCAATTTGCCAATTCGCTTCAGGAACTTTTAAAACTAGAAGGTGCATTTCAGCCCTAGCTTGAAGGGGCTTGAGCGGTTGAAACGGAGTTGGGGTCAATAAAAAACCTCCCTAATTGAGTCTTCCTTGGTCTAATTGTAAAGACTTGTTAAAAAGTTGTCAAAATCTTGTGGGGAAGCCAATAGGTGAATATCTGTAGTCATCGACAGGGGAGTTGGTGACCCCTCCCTTAATCGTTACTTATTTTGCTTTCTAATTAAAATTCTAGAAAGACGAACGTGTGAGAGAGATAATCAACTAAGTAAAGTGTCATGGTTTAATGTAATCGACAGAAAAACACTGTAATCCTACAAATTCAACTACTTTATTAAACAACGAGTAATAATCATAATAAGGAGCGACTCCTAAAGGTAGCACAATACTTATCCTCGATAAACTTAATTAGGCCCATTACAGTCTATATTTTAGCTCACAGCTAAGCCAAACTCGCAGTTTCCTCCAACGTTTCTCGAAATTAGCAATCTTCCCCTATAGTTATCTCTTACGGTATAGCTTTCTACACAGTCAATCACTTCCGACAACAACAACAACAACAACAACCCCTACTACACAACTGCAAACAAAAGCAACACGATATAATGGTTAAAAAACATTGTAATGGCCTTTCTCTAACTTTATCCACCACTTGAGAATTAGTAACTGTGTTGAAAAAGATTTAGTATGGCCCGGCTATTTTGCAAAGTGTTTTGGCTTGAGCGAACAATTGGAAAGAAACATCAACACTGGACGATTTTCAATTAGTTAAGTAAAATGTGTGCGTGTGTATCGAAATTACGATGGTAATGGATATGTCAATTTTTGCAGATGTAATAGCGTAATAGAGTGCAAGGGATGTCGTTCCATTTGCCATTTTTTCTTTGTATTTCAAGACAATTCTCAGATGATCCTCCGTTAGGTTCAACAGAATCCCACAATGTGAACCCACCCCACGCCATCCCGTCCTCCCAGACCCAAGAGCCGTCCACTGCCTCGTCGTTTCCTCCAACCCAGACGTTATGACCACTTTGGGAGAACAGTGACCACAGATAATCGTTCTCTTCTTTGGAATGTATTGTCGCTAAGGAAGCCCCAAATGTTTCGCATTGGGCTTTGGCTTCAGAATACCCCCTTAACTGGTCCTGGAAATACTTGTAGCAGTGGTTATTGAACAACTTCCAGTTCACACGGCAGCCTAAAATTCATAGGACTCCATATTAGGAGAGGTACCTATGCTCGCTTGTACCGAATTGTAAAGTTCAACTTAACTTCTAGAATCACAATGAGGCCATGACTCAAAAAGCAAAAGCAGTTAGCCACCCATTTTCATTTACATCACTTCTAGCATTTTGAGTCCACGTGATCAAGCTATCTTCTTACATCCTCGCTGGTATATCGTACCCATGACGCTAACTTATATTGTTGACATCGTCCCCTAAAATTATCAGTGCATTATATCGATTCCCTGTTTTGCTTTTTTGTGTTGAATATTGCGAAATGGCTAGTTTGGCGGCCTCCATACGCATGTGAACAAAAAACAGGTGCGCAATGGACCAAGATCATGGGAATGCATTCAGTGCGTTTGTGACAAGCTTCAGGAAATTGGTTCTATCGAAAATAACAGCAAGCCTAAGTTATGGCGCGTTTTGTGTGCGAGCGTAGCTTCAGGTACGATTTGTGAGGATTAATGCTGTTTCATATCTCCCCTGCGCAAGATTTTGAACGATGAAAGGTTCAATTTTGTATTTCAAAAAATTGATTAAAGCAACTTACGACAATTGTTCCCGGAGTGAAATCCATTTGCACATACACAAGTGTAAGCATTAATTCCATCCACGCAAGTTCCACCGTTGTAACAAGAATCTGGTGAGCAGTCATCAGTATCTGAAAGTGATAAGAACTCGTAATCTTTTGTGAGAATCGAATCATCGATTCTATGGATTAACTAGGTTACTGCGACCATTTTCCACTGTTTAACTCCAAAAGCTTTAGTCAAAAATTCACCACGAAATATCCTCTAAGACAGTTATTTGTGGGCTAAAAATTTAATTTCATAAAAGGTGCCCCTGAGGGGAGGGGGGGGGGGCGCATCTTATTGTTCAAGTGAGCTTAGCAATGGAAAAGGAAGAGAAAATTGCTTTGTGTTGTCTGTGGGTTGTGGCTAATGGAAGGACGGGCATTTTGACTCTTATTTTGATAACATTTGTAATGAGAAGTATATACTTTTAATGACCAATAGTGCATTTCATTCCTTAGAATCAGTTTGAATAATAGTCTCTAATATTTATAAAGAAAAGAAAAAGCATCACTTGCGCCATTTGTCCGAGTAACGCCTGTAGAGGAACACTTTTAATAAAAATATTTTGGAGTCTCTTACCAATTTGACAATTATCCCCATCAAATCCAATTCTGCAAAGGCATCTGTATGAGTCGTCATTGTAGTTCGGAACACAAGAGCCTCCGTTCTGACATGGTGCATTTATACAAGGAGACTAAAATGAAAAAAATACCAAGAGTAAATCAACCTAAATCCGATCATAAGGGATCGCTAGTGGAAGAGGAGAGATAATTTCACTAGTAGATGAAGTACAATGGTACCTTGGTGTCCCTGTTACTCGACCACACCGAAAGTAAAACCTAAACGTTGCTTACCCAGCTGGCCGCTAACGAGAAGTCAGACTATGGCTAAAGGGACTTTTAATTTGGAGATTGAGCCTGCAGTCTTTGTGGTTTTTGTTATACATCTCTTCAGCTCATATTTAAAAAAAAAAGGCGAGCAATGCTAAAATATCAAAGTTTGTCCATTGCAGGATTGGAGTTATTTATCTGCTGGCTTTGTTAGTTGCTTCAATGAATAACCGTGGGCCGATACCCATTATTGAAACAAAAACTTCATCTGGTGTTTTAGACGTCCAGTTACCCCGTCGGTTTCTGAACAAGTAAAAGTTAATGACACGCAGCTGTTCGAAAAGAAAAAAAAAAGGAGAGAGAAGAAGAAAATCTTACAAGTTCAAATTTTCCAAGGCGGCTTTTACTACGCCATCGAGTTATGAAAAAGAAGTTGAAAAGGAGAGCACAAGAAAATGTATTTACCTCTTACAGGAACTGCCAAATCGAATATCACTAATGGTGTCACTCTACAAAACAGATCACTGAAAACTTCTTTAAGATCCTTACAAATTTGACACGTCGCTATAACTAGGTATTGTTTCTTCCCAGCTTCTTTCTGAATTTCGTCCAACTCACCCACCTTTTTTCCTTTTATGCAACACAAGTAGCTAATCCTACTTTTGTCTTTTGTTTGGAATTTTTAAATCGAACAGATTTTATATTGAATTATTCGTGCGCCGACTACTGTTACGTAACTATGCAAAAAGATTAAAAGACGCCATTGAAAGAGTAAAACTAAACATAGGAATTGCAAACAAAGAATTTTGGCCAAAATTAAATTTCAAAATTGGTCCAGATATCGTCTCTGTCTGATCATTTGCAATTATCATACCAACTTCCTACTTGCAGAGTTAAATGTAAATGCTCTGACCAGAAACTGGTATAGCCTAGAAAAAAAATGCGGTTACGAAGTTGCGGTAACTTCTCGAACTCACAAGCTTAATCAAATTTGAAGATGAATTACCATGACGAGAAGAAGTGCCTCGAATCTTACCTTCTGCAATGGCCGGATTTTATGATTCAAAGAATTTGACTGAATCACACCTGCGCAGAAAATAGTTATGAAGCAAAGAACAGAGAACCAACTCACCCATTTTGTCACATGACGAGAGGTCGAGTTTTGTTTCAAATTTTGGGAGTTGTTAAAGATGTCATCAAATAGCAGCTCGCACCAAAGTGTGTTGTCCTCGTCTTCTGCAGAAGCCATATTTAAGGAAGTACAGGACGGTGTATTAAAGCACTTCATGGAACAGTCCAAGTCTTTCCCAACATTGGATGCCTGAATTCGTTTCGTTGTATCAAGATAATGGGAAGGGTACTCCACAAAATTAACAAATCGAAGCGTAGATTGAGAACTGATCTTTATCTCTCTGGTGGCATCAACAAGAATTATCGAAAATACACGGAGGCATAAAAGGTTACTAAAAACAACAAACATTTCTTTCCTTGCTTCTGTTAGCTCTACAGTTGAAAACGTTCCAGCCACAAACAATGAAGATCAGCTTTGTTTTTATAATTTTGAACGAGTTAATGTATTATTTACTACAAATGACTCGCGTGTCACTGCGAAAAGAATAACTTAATATAAATGGCTTGTAGCTTGAAATAGGAGGCTTTATATCAAAAGCTGCTGTTATGATTAATCATCGTTTGGGGGATTTGAACAGCTATACCCTGTACGTAAACTTTGACTAATACTTTTGATCGATAGCGGCGAAATACCTCTTTGCTCCGAAATGACAACCTTCTCCAATGCATTTGCTAAATTATTGATATACGGTTATGAGTTCGAGTTACATAAACTTTTATTTCCACGAATGAAATCATGGTAGTATTTCAACAGTGTCAAACGCACAGAGATATAAAGACTAACATACCATGGCATTGCTTCATGCATCGTCGTATACGTGCTTAATTTTTTTGTCAAATTCAAGATGTTTCAAAAACCCCCTACGCTTGTTAAATTTCCTGAAATTATAATTTTTTGTTGCGTCTATAGGCTCGTTTGTAATGAGAAACACATAGTGAAGCACAGCAAATTGAACCCTTGTACGAAAAAAATTGTTTTCAAAGGAGGGACACAAAACTTCGAAGACCTGCTACTGAGACCAATTTGCTTCAATTCAACAATCGCTTTAGGAGCTTATACAACTAGAAAGTGCTTTACAGTTTACGTATGGCAAGCTTGAGGATTCAGAGGTAGAATTGAACTGTTTTAAGAGAATTGAGGTTGAAGCCTGAATAATTGAGTGTTACTTGGCCCACAGGCGGCCCAAGCTCCAGCTGTGAGATGATCATCTTGCGTAATAACGGTCATGGCGGAATTATAAGAGTTTGTATGGGAATATTTACGACCGCTCCAAGGAATAAAAAAATAGGTCCGCAATGCGTACTTGTGTAGGATTTCATTGACAAAGTGTTTGCAAGGGGTTTTTTAGCGGAAGCAAACCTGTCGCTCACCGTGAGTCAACTGTACTACATGGGTGATATTAGGCCTGGAATCAACAGCCTGAATAGTAATTTTTGTGCGGGAATTATTTGAACAAATACAGATTCACAGGAGAGATCTGGGGTATTAACTTATACTTTTATCAAGCAATATGCCTTTCCCTCCCTCCCTGGAAGCTTTTTGGCGTGTTTTTGAACGTTTGGTAATCGTCTTCAACAAATAAATTACCTCTTGGTGGCTTAGGCTATTTATTTGTTTATACGGCAATACTGGAAACACTTGGAGCAGTAAATATTTTCGTAACAATCATTGAAAAAATTTCTGCTTCTACTGTTTAACTCGTGGATACACGATAGCTTAGAAACGAGTTCTTGTGGGCGCTCTGCGATATGCAAATTAGCGTGGACTCTTCGTAATTAGTCGTAATTAGTCGGCTTCGAACTCGAGATCTATCCTTCTGAAGAAGTAAGTCCAAAGTCCTGGCGCTACTATGATTGCACTGATCGTTGCGATATTTATTGTCTTTACACGCCTGTTTCGACATTTACTATTTTGAAGTGGACTTCAAATGTTTCAGATTAGTGCCATGATCAACTTAAAAACCAAATTTGAAGGGTCTTCGAATCGTCCATGCGTTAAACATAACGAGGACCAGCAAGAATCACGAAGACTTTGTGAGTGACAGCAAGCTGTTGACACAGAAATTCCCAAGGAAACATGTACCCATGACATAAAAAAAAATGGTAATTTGCAGCATTATTTCTTTCTACGCCAATTTGGGTCTTTCCGTTGTAATCGTTTCGTTTTGTTATTCTTCTATGCAAACGTGACTGTTTTGATGGTAAGCATGAAAGATGATCGCTTTCAATAAGTCGTTGCCGAGCACGTGACTATAATCTGGCCGGTGTTGTTTTGATCACTTGTCGATCTTTTTCGCTGAAAATACAGGACGACTTCCTATTTCAAGGAATGCTTTTCCAATTAATTTCTATCGCATCGGTGTAAAAAAGTACAGGTATATGGGTGTTCTGAAAAACAAAAGGGAAATTCAAAACTACGAGAAATTGCGAGTAATCGGCCTCTTCTGCTACACGCGGGTTTTTTGGGTGTAACATGCGTGTGTTTCCCATAAGTTACAAGCACTTTACACACGTATGAATGCTGCAATCACGAATTTTAGATTACGTGAAAGTCACGCATGTGGTTGTTTGCTTACTTCACTAATATGTTTGTTTGCTTGTTGTTTTTTTTTTGATATCCTGGAGTATTTCAGGAGGGGTTGCAGACTTAACTGTGGAATAATTGTTTAATACAGGGTTGTCAATAAAGGTTGCAGTTAGAAATTAGCCAAGATGCTAAAGGAGCTGCCTTGAAATTTCAAGACTGTGTGTTATGTAGTTTATTTTTGTCTTTTGTAAATGGTTGTTAAACTGGACAACTCTTAGAAAGATGACTTCAAACTTAATTTTAAAAGGCCTGTTCTGGTACCAAATGAATAAGCAGCATTTCCTTATTAATAGTTTTGCAAGTTTCTCATTACAAATTCCTCTGAAAAAAGGTATTAAGCTCATAACTATTTACTGCTTTCTTTTGTTGCTCTCTTAACTTAAAAACAATGTACATCATGATAAAGTAATTTGTTAGAGGACACCGTGAAATGAGGCCCAATCAGCTTTATGATCTGTGAAATATGTTTCTAAAACATCTGCTTGTATATCAATGCTAGATATATTTGTATATATATGATCAATTACTGTGTTGTTATCAGTTGTATAAGTTGATATGAATTGTTTGTAATGGTTATCCCTCACTAGTAAATTATACAAAGGTCTTCTGTCTGTTTCAACAAGCCAATTTATATTAGAGTCTCCAGTAATGAAATTGTTGTCTGGTGAAATGTTATTTATACTTCAGTTATTGCTTCATAAAGTTGTCTTACAGGCACGTTTGGGGAGTGATAGATCCCTATGATTATCCAATCCTCAAGACTTGCTAACTTAATTACTGTTATTTCAACACCATGTATATTGTGACAATAGGGGTATCCAGGTAAGTATGGGATTTTACTGTACACAGCTGTACCACCATAAGACCTTGATCCATTGCTGGAATTAAGGTTATCATTACGGAAGAGAACATAACCAGCAATGTCATACATGTCATTATTATCTTGAGAATTAAATCTTGTTTCTGTGAAAATATTGATATCAGCACTTAGATAAATTAAGTCTTTACGTATATCTTCTATGTGTTTGTGAAGAGACCTTACATTAAAATAACACAGTTTAAGAAGGAAAAATGTTATGTCATGGAGAGGGGAGATGCAAAGCTTAAGTTTTGCAGTTGCTCTTAATCTCTCCATCTGGATTAACAGCAATCTTGCTTTCACACAAATCAGAAATATATAGGCCTTCTATAGCAGTCACTCTACTGAGTCCCACATAATGTATGTGTGGAATAGTATTTCTGGTACTAAAATCAACAACAATTCTACTGTCAGTATCACCTTGTGACCTGTGAATTGTTTTTGATGCTGCGGGACGCAGTGGAAATTGTTTTCTAACAACTTGTGCTGTACTGTTTCTACCTACTGCAAACTGTGTAGTCACAGGGTTTACTGGGGTCCATGTGTGTTCAATTCCTTGTACATACAAATGTCTTTTTTCATTCCTTGTTTTCTGACCTACATCTGAGTGGTCAAATTGTACCCATACAATACCAGATGGTTTGGTTTGTTGATGTAACTGAACTAGTTTAACAACATTTCCAGCACCATTTGTCATGCCATCTTCGGTTCATACATTCATGACAAGGTGTGTTCTTTCACCCTTAGCAAGACAAAGGGTTGAGGCTAACTGTTTTGTTTTTCTTGGATCATTGGGTATTTGTCTTAGTATTTTGTTTCTTAGCTCTGGAGAGATAGCTCCAATAACACTATCTTGAGCATTTATTGTGAATTTGTTTCCTGTGGCTGCATTATGGGCCCTTTGATTAAATTCATCTACTTTAGCATTCTGTATAAATAAGTGAGGTGCATCTATTGGGTTGTTGATGTCTTCTTGTATAGCTCTCTTTAAGTTTTGCAATGTCAGCTACTGTGTGTTTACCTTTACGCAACCTATTAAGTAATTCTACAAACAATTTGCTGTCTCTTTGACCCATGATTTCATTAAGTTCAAACATTTTAAAGTGTTTATGCCATAAACTGGGAGAAAGAACAGCATAAATCTACATTTTTGAGGTCTTTGAAAATATAAGCATCCATAACAGATTCTAATTGGAATAAGTCACCAATAGCAATTATGCTCACACCTCCAAAATCCTCTCTACAGCCTTTTATATCTTTAAGCCTATTGTTTAGCTGTATTGCAAACATACCATTTCCTTCCATTGAGATTTCATCAACAAAAATCAATTGACTTCTCAAAGTGTTTAGTCTACTTAAATCAAGCTGTTTGTAATTTCTCAGTGATTGATTGGCAGGAATGGCCAGAGTGCTATGAAGAGTGTTACCCTTAAGCTTTACCAGTTGGAGCTAATAGTATAACTTTGATCTGATGAAAATCATCACCAGCTCTAGTGTTATAATACTTAAGCACTGCCTGATACAAATCTTTTGTTAAATGCGATTTGCCAACACCAGCCCTTCCACTGAAGAAGCAGTAGAAAGGGATTTCTGAGGTTTTAATCTGATGTAAAATGTGATAAAAAATTCTTTTTGCTCTTTATCGGGTGTCTGGACCATTTGACGAAAATCGAAATCAGGTAATTCATTCAATATCAGTGGTTCATTATTCAGCGATGTTGATGGAATGTTGAGATCATCAGAGAGGTCATAGTTTTCACTTAAATCAGGATGTAAATCTTCATGAGATCCAATCCTTGAACGGAATTGGTCAATGGAGATCCCCATATTTACTTGTGTGCTTGAGCGAGCAACAACAACAATCCAACTAACTAGAAACTCAGTTTATTACAATAGATAACACTCTTGACAGTTCAAGGCAAACAATAGTTTCTTTCAGTTTGTGACACTTTGAGACACTCGTGAGACATTTTGAGACACTCGTGAGACACTTTGAGACACCCTGAGACCCTTTGAAGCGCAACCCGCACAAATACATTCAAGCCGACAAATGTTGGCTTGCGAGAGTACAATGACTCCTTTCAATCTGGCACAACCCGCACCGAAGGTCCAAGCCGATAAATGTTGGCTTGTGAAAACGTAAAAGCTCCTGTGCAACCTGCACTGAACACAAGCCGCGTTTCAGCGTGTTGGCTTAGGTGAAAAAATCTTCTGTTATAGACACCTGAAGAAATAACGAAACAAACGCCTCAGATTATGAAAGAAAGAACACAAACCAGGTGTACAAACGTAATCGCCTTTCGTGAGAGCTTAATCGTGAAGCTCCCACAACAAAATTGAAAAGTTAAAGCACGCAAAGAACCCGTGAAAATATGAAATGACTTATCCTTACCTTGGAAACGAAAATCCCCAAGAAACAAATATGAAATTCCGAATAAGTTCTCCAAAACCCAACGAATGAGAAGAGAAATGGCCGCCGTACAATACACTATGAAAAAAACGCCGACTGGAATCCAGTCTTCACGGCTCACTGAACGCAAATAGAAACCACGTGACAAGCACTTCTCTCTCGTGGACAAATAAATAAATAAATAAAGAAATAAATTTCGCGGGCCTTGACAAAGTGTGGGAAATCCCACACAAAAATACGTCAAATTCTCAAAAAAAATACTTCACCTTACTTCCACAGCGTATTGCTTGTTATCTGACACTCTTACACTCCCCCATCGAGTCAGATGGATGTCCAAGGACACCATGGTCAAGGTTGCGTAAAGTGACAGAGTCATTCATCTTCTAATTATCGTCTGTGGAGGGGAGGGGGTGTTATGTCATAATAAAATTTACCTGAGGGCCCCCCCTCCCATAAGGCCATGTAATATTCATGTAATTGCCCTAAATTTGAAGTGTATAAGTTTAATATCAAGCAGAACAGCAAGTTACTCATGTGCGTTACGTGTTATGTGCTTCCGTGTTAACTAAGAAGCGATAGATTATCACTTTGTATCATCTTCTAGGAAATTAATTATATGATTCTTTTCACGTGTCATAAAAAATTAACTTTAAACTTAAAAGGAAATGTTGTCATGGATTACAATAGCTATCCTGTTCAAGAGTCTAAGTAAGAGGAAATTTTTTTCGCAGACGGGGCATCAAGTAAACCGAAAGTTAATAGTGTTTTGAATGGGCCTTTTGCAAAATGTCGTCTAATACCCGAGATTGGACTTGAACTTTGCTCCCACTATAGTATCCGTTGACTAGAGCAATTTCCGTTTTCCTTTTAGACACTCCTTTCGCGTTAAACATTGCTGACTTGCTTGTTGTCATCTTAAATATTATTAGTTGCCTGTTGCCCCTTGTCTGTTTCGTAATGCATGTTGCTTCTATTGCGAATGCCTTTTACCCAGAACTCCTCTTCTTTTTCGTAACATGGTCGGCAGACAACGAATATCGGGCACGATACTTTGTTTACCTAATTGGGTAAGTTCGCGGGTTATGACATCATAATTAGCATCACCTTGTGACATCCTATCATAAATTCAAATAATCATGTTATATCCTGTCTCGAGATTGGACTGATGACAACCGCAATATGGTGACAAAATATTGATAGTCAAGGAAAATATCTCGTTCGCTTGTAGTTCTTCTCTCGCCACATCGCACAATCTAACCAAGTAAACACTGGCATTGGCTCTTCATCGATCATGCCTGGTTACATTCGCTACCAGCAGACAAACAAGCTAAGGGATAAGTCCACACTCTTTTTCCTCTGCTCATTTATTCTTGTCGTTGTTTACACGACCGTTATTGGCCTCGTGCTTGTTCACGTACTAAAGATAACGAAAGACATCGAAGACAACAACGACGAACTGTTGGAGGCGAACAAGAAGTTAGAAGAAAAACTGGAATTACTTGTCATCCGGCTAAAGAAACTTGAGGAAACAAACTCGGTCAATTCGAGCGCGATGCTCTATGTAAATATAAAACCTCCTAGACAGCTGAAAACCGCAGGAAGAGCAAATATGAATGTCGGATCAAACAAAGTCAGGGGAAAAAACTGGCCTGAAAATTAATTCTAGCCAAAGATACCACTATGTAGGTGAGTTAAAACAATTAGAGCCAGATATTCTTATTTCAGAGGAAAGATTTGATACAAAATAGTAAATAAAATCCTGTTCACTTTGACAGGAACATTAGTTGTGGTCAAATATCTCGAGGCAATAAAAGTCTTACTTTCAATACAACTCAATATGCATAAAGAGCGAAAATTTCTCTAATTTTCTTCGACTGTATGCCTTCATTTCTATCAGAGTCTTGCTTATTTTCATTCTGCAAAATCTTACAGACTTAAAATTGAGAAAGTATTTCCTAGATGCTCAATTTTTTGGCAAACTCGTGTTCAAATTATGCGACAAATTACAAATTCATCGTCTCCCTAATCGGCCGCGAGGCTATCTTCTAATTTAAGGTGCCAGAAATGTATGCTGCGAATAAATGCAAATGCGTACTGCTAATTTTATAGCCGAGACGAATCATTTAAGCTTATCTGGAAACGGATACAGCTGCATTTGCTTTGACCTGATTTTGCATGTTGTGTGTTTGTTAGCTTTCCTATCTTCACAAAGCGACCAAGTTTGTTTTCCTATGATTTACACACCTCCTAAGAGTTCTCAGTACGAAACCAGTCTGTAAGTCTTTTATAAATCTTTTATAACATGAGGATCAATTGAAAATTGAAAATATTATTTCATATCATGTGAATTCATGAAATGAAAACAATTGCAACGGCTCCAATTTGGCTGAAACTCCCTTAGTAACAATAAAGTAAACAGATAAACATTTCGAGGCTAGCTTAATTTCTGTTAATGGCCTCATCACCTTGTGTTACTTCCTTACATGCGATTTCTTCTTTTGTCCTTTTTTTTTATAAGCCAGGACGACTAAACACACCATAAACCCCTGCGTGCGCCAAGAAAATTTATTTTTATGTTATTACTTTAGTTTATAGGACGGCGTGAACCCTGTAAAGCTTAAATTTTTGTTTTAATCTCTACGCATGCGATTTAAGAAAAGCAAATAACTTTGTCACGGAAATATGAACATAAAGCTTACTAAGAAGACTTCGAATATTTTGGCTAGACTTCAATATCAAAACGCCCGGTAAGCCGTCTTGTAGCTCCTGAAATTAACGAAAAGCGTCCTTTTTTTATTTAAAAGCTTGAGAAACTAATTGAAAGTATAAATAGAGAGTTATGGTAGCATGCGACATTTTTTTTTTTTGTTAGCTATCCTTGATAGAACAGACTCGTGTCATTTTATTATTTCAGTACGACTCTTTCTGAGCTGGGCCACCTCGCTAATTGTAACTACTAAATTCTAAAAGCCAAACAAGGTGGATCTTGTCGGCTGGCCAGTTTTGCTTTCTGTGATGACATCTGATTGCCTAAACCCGAGGCATTTCTGAGACCCAAGCGGTGCCAAAATCATCAACGTGAATTTTCTCTGCTTGTTTTGCCGAAAACCGGCTGATAAACAATTTAGAATATTTGGGTGATTGGTATGAATTGAAAGTCCTTGATTCTTTGTACATTTATGTCACAGTTGAAATAAAGGAGAATCTTTGCGGAGGTTCGATTCCTCATAGGGACTCAGAATTTATTTTTTGTCCAACGCTCGTGACAAGACGAAAAACATCTTTCTCCATCTCTTTATCGAGCTCAAAACTTATTATCTTTCTTTTTCTAATCTCCTCTGTGGTTTTATAGTAATAGTAATTTTTCTGAATTTTTATGATTGAAATACTGAAGCAGAAATGTCTTGTTGCGTCATCCTGCATCGTCTGAAGGGCATGACCAAGATTAGGGACAGAACTTAGGTAAACCGGAGAGGTGCATTTTCCGTATAGTGGGTTCTTCTTTGAGTATTTTAAAATGTACGAGACCTAACTAACAGTTCAATGTGGATTTTCAACGCAAATTGGCATTTCCTCGGACTTATGAGAACTCTCGAGTAATTTTCTACGCTCCTTTAAAAGGTCGAATCCCTAGTACGAAAGAACGAGGTTTTTTTGGTTGAAATAACCATTTTCAACTAAAATTGTGGTATTTTTTCTTTTTTTCAAGAAATCCTCCGTAGAGCCGTATCAGAGGACAAGAGAATCAACCCAAAAAGGTTGTTGTGGCAGCAGCTCCTAATGAGGGAGTCGCACAAAGCTTAGGAGGTCTTATGCGCATGTACGAAATAATCGCGTAAACGCACTAAAAATGAATGGAACAGTACTATCTAAATGATGTAACTAGTATTAAGTCAGCTTCAATTCAAATAATAATAATAATAATAATAATAAAAAAACAGTTAGCATTTTTATACATTCTCTATAGTTCTAGCTGTTGCTCTGGTTGTAATTTCCACGCGCACAGTAAATACAGTCAATCTTCAATAAGAGTTAAGTGGCAAAGGGTGAGAGGAAGAAGAGGAAGCTGTCGTGGCCTATAACTGGGGCATTATTTCGATCTGACTGGTATTGCTACTAATGATAAAAGATTGAGGGATTTGGTGCTCGAGCAGGGGTGACTTTGATACAGGTCTCGATAGATACGAGTTGCTCTGGCAAACAAGTGAGTTTCCTCTCCAATGACTCTTTGAACTCCTTTTGCTGCAGACATTAAAGATAGCTGAGTTTTTAATTTAGTTCATATATGCTGTTCATACAAGATGGAAATTTTTCATCGTTAAATGACAAAAAGGTGAATTTAGTTAAACTAAATGCAGTCGCCAAACCAAGTCAAAAATAATGTGTTGTGAGACGCTTTGAGTAACGTAAGTTTCTGTGGCTGTCTTCTTTTTCTGAGAGGCAGTTAATGCTCTCAGGGCAACTGCTCGTATAACCATCAAGAGCTCTCGCCTGGACACCAATGCTGCTGACAGGGTCGTCGCAATGCTCGGAGGTTTCGACAAAACATGCAGTTCCACTCCGATCCCTTAAGTAAACTTTAAGTCCGTTTGCGGTGAAAGGCTTTCGCTGGTCTAAATCAACTTCCTTTTCTTCTTCCTTAAGTGAATACAGCTTGAATGACGTTTCTTCAGAGAAGGTCTGAAGCTTTCGAATCCGCCCATACCTACGGTTTCCAATGGAAATTCTTCTCCTTTCCATTTCATCCTCGCTGGATTCTAAAAACTTCAGCTGCCGAGGCTTCATTACTTTTTCATTCTCCGTCGAGAGATTGCGCGGCCGTGTTCTCGTTACTTTATCCACATCACTACAGTCGGTATCTGATGATTCATTTCGGATGAAACGTCTTCCGTACGCCCATGACAGACTTGGCATTTTCTTAGGCTTTGGCAACGTGCTGTGGCCTGAATAAGCTTTATTAAAATGTTTAGGGCTCTGCGGTGGGTTGGAATTAGTCATAGTTCCTATTCCTCCATTACACTCCCCCATCGAGTCAGATGTATGCTCGAGGACACCATGGTCAAGGTTGCGTAAAGTGACAGAGTCATTTAGGCGCGGAGTATTGTTAATCGTTTGTCCAATGATATCAAAGTTTATGGACAGTTTTTCTTGAGATTTTGTAGTCGGTACCTGGGTATAGTAGCTTTTTGGTATTGTGAGGAAATTCGAATCTACGGTTGTGCAAGCAGCATTGTTCAAATAGCGCTCTTCCCATACTTTGATTGATATTTCATCGAGTCCTCTTCCTGATCTGAGGTTTTCGTGCGTCCTCATCCCACTGAATCTCTTTGATGTAAGAGCATGAGAGTTATATTGGGCGAGACTCTCTTTATCACGACCGGGTTCGCCGGATAGATTTGAGAGGTGTTTATCTTCATCTTCAGCTTGTCTCATGGAGCTCTTCTCTGTTTCACCTTTATCCTTGGTGGTAGTCCGTTTGAAACATTTCTGGATCCTTGGCTTTAGACCAACTCCGAGAATGTATGTTATTACAATAATTATAACTAACAAGCCAACTGCAAGTGCTACGACAATTGGATAAGTTTGATCAAAACTTGAGTCATTTTGAAAACGTTGTTTTGCCTGAGGGGTCAGCTCCGTGAATGTTCCTCCTGATGCGTTCGATCCTAGCGTTAAGGAAACAGTAGACTCCATGGTTGTTTCAGGAGCTTCTCCATATAAGTATGTGCTCACAGAAAAAGGATCTTTCGTAGGCCATGTGGCAGTTTTATTCTTAGTCATGTCTTTTTCCAATTTTGACCAATCGCGTTTGAAGGAATATGTGCACTCCCCTACAGAAATTCCCTTGGAATTGAACTGAGTAAAATTTATGCTATGACTGTTTACAAAGACATCACGCAAACAACCTATAAAGCAGGGATATTTACGAGCGCTGCGTCCAAAACGTATTGTAAAGTGAGACGATTCGCGCCCATTTTGAAAGTCTTTGTTCGACATCGTCGTTCTAAACTCGTAGTGCCCTCTTAAAGCGTCGTCAATGAATAAATAAGCGCCAGTCCCCTTAGCAAAATAAAAATTCACTTTATGCCAATAGTTATCAAAAAGTGAAGTTCCTCCAGAGGTCAGATGAAAGGAATCGCCTTTATGGCCTTCAGTAGCTTCGAGTCTTACAGAAACTTTCATGCGACCCATTTCCAGGAAAAACAAGGCCGTGAAAATCTTATTCAATATCTTTCCAACAAATGCTCTTGACTGGCTGGTTCGGACTTGAAATTCGAAAGATGTGTTTAACTTAATGTTATCTTTCATCGTGAGCAATACCTTGGAATTTTTATCAGAAAATGACGCAATGTTTTCCTTTGCCGCTGTACAAAGAGTTGAAACATCTCCAAACTGTTTTATGTGTGGCATATTCGAACGCTCTGGAATGCCTGAACTGTGAAAGCTTACTTCAAGATCTGCGACGCATCCAGAGAAATTTGCCGCTTTTGTTAGAGAAGTGAAGCTTCCATTCAGTTCCTGTTGCTTTTTCGTGTCAGGGCGACCTCCAAGATATAATATTTGCTGAACTTTACTAACTAAACGCTCTTGGGATTTGGCTTTTTGTGATACTAACCCATCCACTTTACAATGCATGTTGCTGTTCTCCACGTTATTAGTGATGAACATGTTAAACTTGTGCCATCTCCCGTCTGCGAAAGATCTGTGTGGAACAGAGGCAACGGCCTGTACGGCTAAAGGCTTGCAATTGTCGATGAAAATACACCTGTAGTTGAAAATTCATTAATAACGAAAAAAGAGACGTTAGTTATCCATGTTTAAAAGCAATTCGTACTATTACAAAGAAAAGCACTTAACGCAGATAGATGGATTAAACCAGTTCGATCTAATTCGCCTATCTCCGTTTGTTTGAGGAGTGGATAGCGCTATCCTCTCGATAAATCGCTATCCAGTAGACAACCCAGCACGTTTTGTCAACTCTTATCTGCTAGGTAGCGATTGACCTGTGGGATAGTGCTATGCACCCTTTGAACAACCGAGCCCTGATGGTTAAGTTATTATTCATTCGTTCCCGCCATTTTTTGACATTTTGACATTTTCTGACATTTTTTAGCTGAATAACTGTTTGTGTTATATTAAAAACGCTTGAGCGATACAGCTGCTGAAGGGTTTTTTTTTTCGCCAATTTAGCAACTAATTCCAAACTTAAGATTTTTCTCGAACAGTTCGCGGAAAGTGAGCAAGATACAGTGGAAAGTTATGAACGAATTAATTAGCGTTAAACAACTAAACAAACTATCAAACAATTTCACTTGCACTAAATTCAACTAAATAAGTTTATGAATACTCTTAAGAGGCTGGATTTACGATATTTTGTATCTTTAAAGTTATTCTTGGCTGTTGCGTTTAGCAGAAAATGTTGATGTCGATTGAAAGGACGAGCAGGGATTGTTACTGTGAATCTGGCTTATCGTTACTCAAAATTAAAGAGGATGTAAATACCTCTGGGAGAATTCTAACATCTACCCAATGTCAAGAAGACAGAAAAAAAGGCAGAAAACGGAAAAGAACACAGTGTACGGTTGTTATAAGGGCGGGTAAGTGTTAACAAAACGTGTTGCAATATCCAACGAATAGAGATTTACCCAGTGGATGGCGTTATCCACCTCTCGAAAACCCGCGGTCTGAAGTAGCTAAAAATTTGTATTTGAAATAAAAAGAGAGAACCGCTTACTACAGTTGAATATTCTCCTTTACAATAACAACCGTATTAGTACACTTTTAATGATGTAAGTTAACCGAAAGACAAGCGAGCGTTTCCACGGATTGCCAGCGTTATGTAAACTATAAAAAAGCGTGCAAATACAATACAACAAACCGTGATATTGTTCCTTTGACTGCGTAACAATTGCAGCTTTGATTCATTTTTTAACAGATTTACTTCGGCTGGTTGCACACAGCCACGTGCGCGCAGCATGCTGCTAATATCTCAAGCGCGTCTTTAAACCCTCCTTATTATTCGCAACAAGTAAATTCAGTTGTTTCAATACTAGCAGAACCATGCAAAGGCAACAGACTCAATAAGACGAAATCGAAGACCCTCAACCTCAATTTGTAACATAACGTGCTTTAAACACAATAACAGAAATAAAATTGACTCAACGAGAGAAAAAATCCTAATCAAAAGTTTTCACTTTCATTTAAATAAAGCGATTCATTAAAAAAAATTTTAAAAAAATATGCTTCCACAGTAAAATATAGTTAAATTTTGAGTTAAAGCTGCGTTCTGAAAATCATACATCGCAGTGCTCGGTGTGGTTTTGACACTCTGACAGTTCTCTCCTCTCTCTAGCGGAGATTATGCAAACTGCGGTTTCCTAAAATATGAAAAATATTTCTTTATCGTCGCCACATCGAAGTTGGCCGCAGTCGTTCCTTATCAGACGAGTCAGTAAACAGAATGAGTCACACTTAGGTTGACTCTAGTTTCTCTCTTTCTCTACGCCCCGCACAAGTTAATTGCCACTTAACCATGGTTATACTGTAATGATGATTAACTCAGAGGCGTATTTTGTTTTCCTTTTTGATCACAAAAAACTTTTGTAGCTCAATGTAATCCCATATGAGCTGAGAAACAACTACGTAGTAAACGCTGGAGGCGAAATGAATCACGCGTTTACAGCAATTAAAAGATAAGATACTTGGCCGGATGGGCAATCACGCAAAGCAGTGGGTCAATATCCATTACAAGGGCAAATTAAGCGTGCATTACCACACAGATATCCACCCAGAGAAAGCCTGCAGACCAGCTGGTGAGCATCTGTAAGATACGTTAACTGGTGCTGAATAATTGAAAGGTTATGAAATTCCCATGGTGGAGAGCGTTTAGTTACAAAGACTCGTTGGCTTTTTCCTTGTGTTTATTGCAAATGATCAGATAGCAGTTTAAGTAAATGAGCTGTAAGTGAAAACAGAACATCAATTACGATTAAAAGATACTAAACAATTGTCCTCTGCCACAATCTGTGAAGTATAATCTAACAAATAAAATTCAGAGCGAAACTTGTGTCAAAGATGTCTTCAGGCGGCAATTGGCTCTTGAACCCACGCGGAAAATTCAGCGTCCTTTCAATTTCTTTCCAGCTGCGTTAGAGCTGCAACGCCGCGTCTTCAAGCGTGTTTACTTATTTTTAGAGTTCGGTATGCATGTCGTAGATTTCCGGCCCGTTTATTTTGATTATACGCGATAAACGGACAAGTAAATGTTGTTTTCGTTGTCAACAATGGCGATGAATTTCTAAATTTTGGCACGTGGTTGAAATCCATGAGGGCTCAAGACTTACTCAAATTCGACTGTGTCAAACGAACTGCATAATCCAAATCATCTCGTCACATTAATTCCTCGAACCGAATCATTGCAAATTTATTTTTGCTGAAGATTACATCATAAATACGCTAAAGTACACCGTTTTCCATTCAAACTTCAGAATTTCTTTCGCACTTCGTACCGAATCTGCTTAACTTTTTTAAGGGTGTTCACAGTCTTGTCCAAAGACACAAGTGCACTACCTGAGGCTGCACCCTCATATACATCACTTTTTCTCTACAGTGCGATTCTTTATCTTGCCTTATTTTTCTTCATGCTCAGCTAATGTAACCGAAGAAGGGGCAGCTTCAGAGTTCGCAAAAGGAATAGGAGAGTTCAGAGCAATATGTTTGAACAACCTTTGTAAATCTAATTTATTGGAGTTAAATTACATGAACAAGTTAAAAACGATCACTTAAGGTGACTGATAGATTTGCATTCCATCAGCTGGGTAATAACATGTAAAATTATCTTATAACTTTTATGTGAGCGCCACCAGTTCATTTTATTTGATGCTCGTGCCGGTTGCAATGTTATTTTAAAAATTAAAATATCAAGGTACAAGTACTACCAGCCACTAAAAAAACAGTTAAAAACTGAACAGCTAAAATAGAACAATGGGCACGCGGACTGAAGACAAAATACTATAAGGTTTTCATTAAAAGCAGCTTAACAAACAGTTTCAACTGGTACCACAAAAAACAATACTGATGATGTCGAATAAAACTCTATGCAAGCAAAAGTTCAAAACAGCAGAAAAAAAAATCAACTGTAGTATAAGAAAAGAACTGATTATTTATCTATAGGACAAGTCACCAAGAGGCATCTCTAAGTTGATAAAAAAAAAGCTAGGTTTTTTTTTTCTATTATCCCATTCACATCAAAGCTCAGACATGTTTGAAAGCTGTTTTGTTAGACACGGTGCAAAATAGTTTACAGATGTTTGTCGAATTCAAAAATAAAAGTTATCCGTAATGACTACTTGAAACCTATGGAAAACTCAGTTTTTCAGTCCTTTGTTTTTGATTTTCATTCAGTTAAACTCGGTTTAGCTTGACATATTTTGTTGGTGTGAATAGGGTATATGTCCTTTTTTGTTCTCGTTTTGCCCGTGAAAAGAACAGGTTCATGCAATATTTATATCATAGCTCCGTTACAAAGGGATTAAAAATGCATATTTCTACAGGCCAGGTTTTCTTGCATGGTGTTGTGGTTAACCCGACAACCTTTTCAGAACAACGTCCTTCTAAATACAACGATTAAGTTTTGTGATCTCACGTACTTAATTTCATCGTATTCTTATTCTACATCAGGGGTAAACCCGGCCAGTTAGAATCCTCGGTACTAACTTTGCACCTGAAGCGATGGCTTTGGACGCAACTGCACACGCATTGGAAAAAAAGTCTTGTTTTACAAGCCCAATGCTATCACCTCGTGGTCACTTTTATTTAATTGAACACCCCTAGTTGTCGTCATTGCCGGGTACTTAATCAACTACGCCTGAATTTGTGTCACTTCACTAACTGTTTCGTCTTGGTTTGTTAATGAAGCTGCAGCGTAGGTAGGTTATATGGTCTTTTACGATACTGTTATTTGGTAGACAAAAGGCTGGTGGCAACTGGTCAACAAATTGTTTCTTGTTGATTCTCAAAGATGAATAGACATAACAAAGGCAACCTCGTTGGACGGACATCAAGTCATACCTATATTCCAGGCTCTCTCTTCTCGCCGCCTCCGGTAGTGGGAAAAAGAAAGAGAGAGACGGGGAAGGAGAAGAAGTGAGACTCTGGGAACGACCTTAATCCAGTCAAATTTCAACTGAGACATTTCTATGGACATGTAATGTTTTGATTGTTTGAAAGGATCATAAATTTCAAATGTAGTTCCTGTACCAAAATTTTCGTGGGCGTAGCGATAAAGCTTGTGAGAAAATGTGACAATCTTTCCAACACAAAAAATTTTGTGTGCCATTCTCCACGAGAATGTCGCAGATACATGTAAACTGTCGTGGATAAGTTCTGGAAGCATGAAGTCGCTGTGGGTTAGTGTTAATGCGTTTTTCGAATTAGGATAATCTGCAATATCAACCTTCTGTGGTTTCTGTGGTAATCCCTTTAAAATATGTCGAAAATTCTTATGCGAACACGACATAAGGGGAGCACCCCTCTGGCTCAGAAAGCTCGCGAAGCTAAACAAAATCCTCAAAAAATCCCCGAGGAAAATCTCGGAAAAATCCCAAAACAATTGAGTCATCAACCAACTCTTCCTGCCTCGGTACATTTGGATATGATAAGAGATAATGACGATGAGTATACTATTAAAAATGATGATGAAAAAAAACTTTTGGAGTAAGAAGCAGTCGTAACAATAATGAAGTTATATTGAGACCAAATTGGAAAAACTAGGGGAGTCATTCTTTTATCTTGGATAGAAGATCATATCATGTTATGTTGCTATCGTAGAATTATTTTATTTAACATTACCACTATTAGTGTCAAGAATGTAATAGTTATTACTATATGATGTTGCTAAGGAGAATATTCTCAAGCACTGCTGGCAATGATTTTTCTCGAGACCACTTATACGATCACGGCCCAATGATATTTCATCAAATAAGACATTCCTCTAGCAAAATCAGGTGCTTATTCTTTTCTCAATTAATTATCTCCTTGTAATAATTTCCCGACCATTTAATCGAGTGAGAAAGTAAGATCACTTTATGAGCAGAAAACGACTTTTCCGCTTTAGTCCGATGCTGATTTCTCTTAGCTCTTGTAACATAATTAGTTTCTTTTGCGTCGATCGCACCATGAACGCCCACACTAAGGTGTAACTGACTAAACAGGAACTTTCCTCTTCCTGAAAAATTCCCCTTCAGAGCATACGAGTAATCGATCCAAAACGGAAGAAGATTATTGCTTAAACATTGTTTTAGCTGTCCTTGTTTGGTTTTGAAATGAATATGACATCATCGGACGTGTTTAGATACGACTAGTGGCCTACACTTTTTTTTGCGTTATAAATTTGACATTTTCGAGCTTTTTTACAAGGCTATAATGCCACTCTCCCCGACTCACTGTCTGAAAACATCTTTAAATGTCGCTCAGATGGTTACTCTCTGAAGGGACTCAGCCTTTTAACAATACCCAGGTTCCAAACAGGATACATGAAAGACTCACTGAATATCGCGGCACTGTGTTATGGAACACTGTTTGCTACTGTGAACAAGCAGTCGGACGCTCGAGTCTCAATAATCTGAAAAATGCCTACTCACCACTTTGAGGAATTCAAATCTGACCTTCTTTCCGCTTCTACTGCTTGCCTTATACATACCGATCTTTTTTTTATTCAGAAGTTACAACAACTATCACTTTCTATTTTCAAATTCAAGTTATATTTACAAAACGTGTGATTTTCCTTTTTTCTTCACACGACCACACAAGCTTGTAGCTTAAGATATTATCGTGTATTAATAAAGGTTATGTATCTATCTGTCTCTCTAATATAACAATCGAGATCGACCCATATCACTTCTCAGGACACTTGCGCAATGTTGAGTGACATCACAAGCGTGACGGAAGTACACGTAACACTAGTCATGCCTACCCTAGGTGGATTTGACTTTGCATTCAGGTTTTCAAAAATGTGTTTTTAAAAAAAATCTGAGCTAAGTTTTCATGAAAAAAGACAAAAAGACAAAAAAAAAAAAAAAAAAAAAGAGAAAAAGGAACGAAACTTAACTGACTGCGGCTATACATCATCAAAACAATTTTTTTTTTCAAGTTTTGGTTTCTCAGGTCGCGAGTTAATATTTGGTTGCCGTCCATTTCGGAATTTTTTTGTGTCCAAATCTTTCTTAAATGCAAGTAGATGAAAGAGATAGAAATATTTACATAACAATCTACTGAGCAGGAAATGAACTGAAATTTTTAAGAACAAACAAACGAATTTTCTCGACGCTCACACGGTGTTCCATCCGTTCGCTTCCTATCTGGGGCCATGCTCAATCAATATCGGACAAAAGGGTTGACCTATAATGATTCATGAAGCATTTTTGTACCCTAAGGCAAGGTACATAAAAACAGAGCAATAACAGCTTTGAACACTCGACCGACACGCGTTTCTTTCTTTATAAATGATGAAAAGAGTTATCATTGACAGTAAACAGCATTTGGTGAGAACACAGGATCTTTCAATGATAGACATTGTGATTCTCTAAAAGCAAACACAGCCACGTGTGGAAAGCGCTTTCAAAGCCGACAGTTTGGTGCAATTTGATGATAAGTCTATCATAACAAGAGAATTTTAGTGTATAAACCCGCGGTTCACTGAATAACAAAGGCTATAAGCTCTTCGCAATTCGCAAGTAGGTGAAAGTTTCTGCAGAGAGACAAAAAATTATTATGTCTGCTGCAAATTTCGGCTACGGGTTGATTCAGCTGCAGTGATGAGGGATTTGTTTTAATCGCGAAATGAACCAGAAAATTTATGTAGCGAGTAGGGGAAAGGAGGTTTAAGCTTATTCATAGATCTAGAATCTTGATGTTGTGAAGAAGTCGCATTTCAAGTTACAGAAGAGTTTACCCTGAGAAAAAGAACGAAAAAAAAGAAACGTTCGATAGACTCAAACAAAGGGTATTTATGGAACAAAACAAGAAAGAACAATGTTTGGTTTTCCGTATTAAAAATTACGAATTCGTAGCTTTGAAACCTTGATTGAGAAACTAAGAAAACTAAGGTGGCACGTGGCGTGAATTTATGATTAAAATTGAAATTTATAAAACGACTTTAAACTTCCTTTCAAGTCAACAAATTATACGCATGCATAATCAGTCACATTAACAAATTAGTTTTGGTATCGAACAAAGCGTATTTTTTAGCACAATCCTAGCCTTTGTTCGTGAAATGGTTTTATTGAAGTCCTCCAGGTGCCCTATTCTTGGTGATTTAAAGATTTATAAACCTTTTGTTACAGAAGTTACAACGGTTGAAATAAAAGAAGCGGGGAAAAGTGGAGCGTTGAAAACACCTCTTTGCAACTTAAGGAAATCATTCGCGTTCGTATTATGAATAACGATCAGTTACCGCATGGTTAAATTAGTTGCCTCCCTGCGAGAGGATGAAAGGGCGAAGCATAGCGTCGTTTTAGACTCTTAAAGGCCTTTGTCTCGCTCCTAAGAGTGATCCACGACTTTTCCAACTGTGAGGCAAGCGTCATCTGGGCCAAATATCATTTCTTGAACCACGAATATTCCGATGTGATAGCTGGACAATTCAAAGTCATCGTCCTGACCGAAATCAAAACAATAGAAAATTTTTCTTACGCTTGCTTGATTCATTAGTTTCTCTCTCCAACCGGCGTCCTAAACTACACGTGCTCTCTAAAGCGTGTAATGGATCACGTGTTATGCGGTGTTGTTTCGTATGGCACGCGAACGGCTCGCGAGGCAGGTGTAAGAAATAAACATATGTTTTGAGCAATATCGAGTGTGGCACGCGCCAGCTATTTTTGTTGGCAAACAAATAATTCCTCGAGGGACTCATCACAGAGCTTTGTATATCTTTGATTTAGAATAATAATGCGTTTGCAATGTGCCTAAGGAGTGTCTAGAGGAAATTACGTGCATTGAATCGGAAACAATGACCTCGCGACAGTGAACACCCTGTAAGCTTTGACATACCGCTGGGCAAGGCCGAGTATAAAATGCGAGCGCTTACGCTTCCTTTTCAGTATACACACTGGAACTGAGCTGTGCGCATCTCTGAAGTCACGAAGAAAAAAAAAGGAAAACAACTGCTGAAGGAGAAGGAGAAAAAATCATGGAGGACATATCCCGAAATGATTTCAAATATTTGTTCAAAATTTTAGTGATCGGAGATGTTGGCGTTGGGAAAACGTCTTTGATTCGAAGATTTACCAAGGGATACTTCGCCGAGAACATCTCTTCGACTGTTGGCGTTGATGTGGACTCGAAGATTCTGAACATTCATGGCGATAAAGTGAAACTTCAGTGCTGGGACACTGCTGGACAAGAAAAACACCGCTCAATAACACAGAGCTACTACCGAAACGCCGATGCTGTCATCATGGTATTTGACCTTACAAATCGTGGCTCGTTCGCCAGCATACCTCAGTGGTTGATGGATGTTCAGCGTTACACAACGAAGAACGCCGTCAAGGTACTGGTCGGTAACAAAACAGACTTGAAAGGCGCTAAAAGAATGGTGAATTCAAGATCTGCGGCAAATCTCGCAGAATTCGAGGATTTATTGTACATTGAAACGTCCGCTAAATGGGACGACAACATTGAGACTCTTTTCACTGAGTTAGCTGAGCAACTGAGAGAAAATGCAAAGAGCAGGAATCTGAACCGCCACAACTGTACCACCAACTACAGTGTCGTCAAGAAGACCTTTAGCATTGTATCTTACATAAAGAAACTTGGACAGAAACTGCCTATTCAAACCACGGCGACTTTGTGTGGAATTTAAAATTTAAAATTTGAACCTTAAAAATAGTCAAATTCTCAGAGACAAAGGAAAAAACCAAGGGGATTTTTTTTCCTCTCTAATCTGAACCCCTAAGGCTCTTAATAAATTATGTAAAATCATTATTTCAGTTCTGCGGAAATCGCTAAAATCATGTTGTTACTTATGCGAAGATAATGTCAAATAAGAATTTCAGCTTGAAATCAAGCTCAATCAAAGTGCTTCAAAAATTAATTGATTTAATGTAAATTGGTGCAGAGCACTCTGTGTATATGTATATTTTATAAGATGATGAAATTATATTTGTAACATAAGCGGAGGATGTAATATACAGATATGCATATAACAAAATAAAATTCTCTCAGTTATTTCACGTTGTAGTTGTGCTTATATGCCTGTTTCTAGTACTAAGTCGGTGGCTTATTGAAGGGGAACAATCAATTTCAAAGCAGCACCCGTAATCAATTGATGTTTTTGAATGGGTTAAAAAGCGACATCGCTCATGCATGGCACGTGTCTGTTGAAGAGAGCAAGTCACACAAGAAAACCTGACTTTCCTTGCTTGTGTTATGTTAATCACGACAAGAAAAGACCCCACGCTTTCAGCATCGCAGCCGCTGTCTGAGAGAGCGTAAACTTTGAAATTGCTTTTTTTTTTCCTCTTCTTTTAAAAATCTGTAATGTGTGGAAATATGTAGGCCTTTAATGCCGAAGAAACTAAACGAGCTTTCCACTAAGAAACTTCGGCCAACACACAGCGAAGAAGAATGAAAATTTCCTTTCTGTTGTTTTGTTCACGGTTAACCGCGTCTCAATAAAGAGTCAAAGAACTCTTTAAATGTTATGCAAATTCAACAAAGTTTTAAATTTTTATGAATCATTTGCATAACCAGCAGCACTCAGCTTTTGATAAAATGTTACGTCTAGATTCTCCTTCGCTGAGAAACGAAAACATGATCCTGTCAGTTTCAGCATGGCATACGAAAACGCTCGAACTATTGCGTGGGTGTTTGAAAAATGATTGTTTCAGCAACTCTATTTTAATTTCAGTATTCGCGGGGGGGGCAAAGGAAAGGAGGCAGTTTTTTTATGAAGTTACGAAGAAATTCAAGCATTTCTTATTTTTCTAAAGGGTTAAGAATCCTTTCCTAAATCGAAGTGCGCGAAGAAGAAGCGCTCACCGCACTTAAGCGGTAGAGTCGAATGAATGTCATAACTATGATGAGTGTGGATTAAAATAAAAAACTATGATCAAAACATTTTTAGCATGAAGCTTTTGCCGTGCGCTCCTCACCGTTCACATCGCTATTTTCACATGTAATCCAAATGATATCAGAGTCAGGTTTTTAATCATGAACAGTAAAGAAGCTTTTGATAAGTAACAGACCAAAGCACTCATTTTCGAAGTCAGTCGGGTAAGAAAACGAAACCATGGAAGTTTTGCATGCCGTGGTTTGTACTGAATTGATCGATCCTAATGTAGGAGTGCTAGCTGGCGCAAAACACTAGAATTTCTAATGAAAGTGGTAGAGTTGGTTTTGAACAAGAAAGAATTCTAGTTCTGTTATCTCCGACAAAGCATTATCACTCGCAGTGTTCAGCTCATTTGATATGTATCAGAATACCTGCGGCATTGTAAAAACACGTCTGCATAAATCAAATCCGCGCTTACTAATTCCTACAGTCAACAAAAATCTTCGAAACCGAAAAGCTATTGGGCCGATAAAATGTTAATCCTTTTACAAAAATTTTAAAACGCTTCCTCGAGATGCCATCACAAGAACGCGTGCGCCATAGATGAAAATTGTCCGTGTTGTTTCGGTAAAATAACCTTGTGGCGCCTACGGCAGTTTTACACAGCGCTAAGCAGACACAGGTTATGGCTGATCGTGGTTAAATTTTTTCTTGTATAAAATTTTTTCGGAGTACGTAAGGTCCGTATGGACCGTTAAAAATTGCAAAGCCGGCTGTATTTCAAGCCATCTTGCGGGGTATTGGGAAAAGTTTTCAATCAGCAATAACCGCGCCTCGGATGAACCTCACTGACTACGGTGATGCCACTGCGCAAAGCTAAATAGACAAATGTTCAAAGAGGATTCTATATGGCCAATTACGCCTTCAATATGGGAACTCTCTCCCTTGCCAATTTCTCGAATTCAATTTCAATTTCTTTTTCAAACAGATACCCCCTTGCCTGAAGATTAATCTGAAAAAAATGCTGCTTGATCGCAAAAAACAATTTTTTCTACATAAAAAAAAACAAGAAATTGTGGCAACCTCGGTCGATCACCCATCGATCAACCACCTAAGAACTCACGCATGCGCACGCGTTTAATCGATTTAATCGCACCTCTAAGAGTTTCGATAAATGAAGACCTGTCTCGTATCAATTTCCATCACGTTTTCCGCATAATTTTATTATTACCCGTACCCTTACTGGTTACAATCGTTGTACAGCTGAAATTTAGGGGAAGCGTGAAAGCGTAAGTGCAGCCAACGCGCACGTAACATTAGAATTTGGAAAATCTTTCCATGTCACTTCGAAGTCTCGCCTGTGAAAAGTAATATTGTTTATGATAAATTGCATGTTGAGGTATGATAGCATGAATACTTTTTTTTAATCAAAATGCAATTTTATCAGTATTTTTCGTTTTCACAATACCCTATAGTGACACCACATGCTGGCTTTAGATATCATGGAACGACCTCATCCATCATCATAGCTGTTCATAGACTTTTAAATTACTCCTGAACGGCGGCTTTGCCTTGTGGCGAGGCTTCCCCTCATGATTTTAACAGCAGAGTGAAAAGTAGCCGCTATCGAGATCAGGTTTCCCTAACTCGTTAAAATAATAGATTGGAGGGGAATGAGTGGTTCGAGACTGCTTTTGTCTGTATTTACTGCGCAATATGACTAGTACTTAACTCTGGCTTTAATTTTTCATTAAGGTATCACTGCTGAATCAAACATTAGGCTCATGAGGATAAAGAAACTAATCGCAAACTTGAAAAGCTCTTCATTTTTTAACGAAATTATCCTTGTCAGTGCCATAGCAAATGTAGAAGGAATAGTATGGAGAATGCTGATGTTAGGGTGTTGGAGTTAAATCTCGTACTATCCTCTCATAATCAATCAGTCAGTTACCAAAATATCTTAAGTTCTGATTGGCTCCATGTTAAGTCCTTCTTTCCTCCGATTGGCCCTTGTAATTACTCTGGTATTGGTGTTACGACATTCAATCGAAAAGTGCCAGAAAAGTCTTGTGAAATTGAGAGCAGAATATCACATATCACAGTAATTCTCCGCTTGAAATAAATCACACGAAGGCATAAGATATGCAAAAAAAGGCAGAAATTTGAAAGGCTTATTCTAATCTTTTTTGATAGAGTCAAATTTCGAGTAGAACTGAAGTAATTTGTCATTCCACTAAAAGAAAAGGAACCGATCTAGTGTCAATATGGCTGCATTTCCCAATACCTTCACTTAAATGAATTCCTCTTTTTTGTACTGGTGGCCCGTTTGGTCACATCTGAAACAGGGCTACACACCTATTTAAAGGGGTAAACACCTCTTTGTTTATGCCACGTCAATTCTGACGCCAACTATTCCTGACCTACCTTTCTTTCATTTGAAATATTATTTAGTGTATTCTGAAGAGTGTAAAATGATAAAACCTAAACTGACTTGTTGGGATGCTCAGATGTTATTAATCGAAAGCGCATCTGCTTCGCTAGTCATTGAATACTTATGATCTTTGTATACGACCAATGACACTTAAAGATGGCCAAGGATTTTACCAGTACTACTCGCACTATCTCGAATGTTGCCTTGTTTTTAAGTGGCCATTGCCGTGTGCAGTGAGTTCCTTGAAGTTTAATATAATTTATGTCCGAGCATCTCTAGAACAAGAGAACTACAGGATAAGCAGCAACTGACATGAATGATTTTTCACTGAATCTACGCTGTGAGGTGCAAGTTCCCACCTCGTGGTAAAGTGCGCTAGCTTGCTGCATTTGGCGTAAGGTTTCCCGTTTTCACAAAATCAGTAGGAATTTGAGAAAAAAGTAGCAAACTTTTCGTTTGAGTGAAATGCAAAACTCTGCTTCAGGAAAAAAAAACTTTTAACTAGACCTTTTGAAAGCAGTAGGTTGATGGTAATGTTAACCCCGTTTGGCGCCAGATCCATTTTTCGCCGAGTAAAATACCTCAAGCAAGGCGTTTCTTAGAAGTGTGAAACATTAAAGAGGTGTAAATCAGTGAAAATGAAGCATTTTATGTCATCTGTTCGGGATATACTTGGGCGTTACTTTCGCGAGATTACAAATGGCAGAAGCAAAACAACAGAGTGAAGTTAAAAAAAAAAGTGCCAGATAATTCATAAGCATTCACTGAACTCCAAAAGTAGTTCGTTTGAAAACGCGACCGGGGAATACAACATTCGTTATTGACAGAACCAACAAAATCAGCCTATAATTACGTATTGGATAGCAAAAGCAATGATTAACTGACAAACGAATACAGACCTCAAACTCTAACCTGCCATTCGTGGGTGAAAGTTTCATTTGAATTTTTGCCAGTTGCATTTGTCTGTAAGATTATAGTTTGACTTTTTATCTTGTTCAAAAACTAGTAAAGGAATTTCAACAGGAGTCTTGTGAAAACTTACCGTAACTTTCCGTCGTGCAACTCAACCAACGTTTGCGGACTGACGCCATTTTGAATCATCAGCAACACCATTTCAGAATGTTTTGTTGTTCGAAACCACATCTCAACTTTGTACCTCTCCACATGCTCTTCAGCAAAGTTTGTGTGAAAAACCTGAAATCCTTTGCCGTTGAAGCTTAGATCACCTTGTAGACTAGTCACAGTTAGAGACAGCGACAGCAGTAGAAATAATTCACGAGCATCCATTTCCAGGTTCAGTTCGAGCTATTCGCCGAAAATTAAAGTCCTTTAAGTTCAGTGATATTTATATCGAGTAAAAATCATGCAGTTAGAGCTCGTAATCGGACCGATAATTTTGTTTGCTGATTAACCTTTAAAGTTGTATTTCCTTGTCGCGTTTTCAAACGGAGACTTTTCATCAGTTACACAAATATTGGTGCGTCTGAGATGGTCGCCACTTTTCAACTACAATAAATCGTCTTAATTCTGGACAATTGAGCAAATGATCACTTTTCCACGGAAATAACTGGAACGTGTTAACGAACCCTGACAAGAACATTTATTCAGTGCTGCAAAGACAAACACTTCAATTAGATCGTTCCATTTTTAAGTTTTTTCTTTCGATGAAAAAAATGATTATGTCTTTCAAGGTGCAAGGTGTTGCTTCAATGCAAGCGATCTTTTAGAACCGTTGAAAGAACTTTAGTCACATCTTTAGGGAGCTGTCGTCGTTTTCTTCGGAGGACATTCATTTTGTGTCTTGACGATCGATCTTCAATTATTTTAAGAATTGCTAATAAGGTCAAATGAATAAGGTGGTAAAGAAATCTTCCTTATTAAAAATACAAACACTAGCACCAGCTGCTACTGATCAAAGCCTTTTGTAGCATGTTAGAGTCTTATACCATAGTGCTCCTGATTTTTTAACGTCCGCGTGGGTGAAGCGAGGTGAATGTGGTAAATGATACTCAAAACGGTGGAATATTGACTCTGCGTCTCGAGCCATAGAGCAGATCTACATGGCAACAAAAATGAGTTGGGTTTGCAGAATTTGACCGCGCTAGCGCTTCATAAACCATTTGTTACTGATGGGCCGCACATTTCAATACAGACCAATTATTATTCTCAATTTTTTTCAATCACTGTTATAAACTTTACGTTTAGTTTATTGAAGAAATACGCAACTCGCCGAAGTATCTCGACAACGAAATTTCTCTCAGAGATAACAAAGGCAAAATTCTTAAAGAGAAGGAGAAAAAACTAATGAGTTAGATTTTTTTCTAAGAGGCGGTGTTAATTAAACAAGGTAGGATATTGAAAATAGGGTTAATGAAACAGGGTTAGAGAAGGAAGTCACGAGTGGTTTTTAAGTCTCTTTTATGGTAGTATTGAAACTTACCTCTCACACATGAAACCAATGTTTAGCTTGAAAGGAAAGTGTAAGCGGAGATCCTTAGCAATTCCATTATTATTCTAGAAAGTTTCAAGCTGATAAAATTGAACTTATTTTTAACCGGCCGGTTTAAAATCTCTTAAGCAGTTCCTTCCCTAATTTTTTCTTTTTCAGAAAAGATCGACGAAACCTTCGCTTTTCATGGATAGAATTCTAATCCTTCTTTAATTTTAACATAACTTAACTTTCCTTACCGCGCAAAAATTGCATACTCAATTTTAAGATTTTTTTCAAAGAAATGAGAACACTGATACATTGAGCTTGTTGTTAGTGACTGCTTAATCCAGACCTCTTCGGTCACCTTTTTTTACCAAATCAAATCACTTGTATGCATAAATTTTGGATCACAATGAAATTTGAATGCGGAGTTGTAGCAAAATTTTTGAGATATATAGAGTAAAATAAGCACTGAAATAACGGAATCATCGGAAATTAGAAGAGCAAAAATCCAAGAAAGGACTTTCCATAATTACAAAACACTCATAGGTTTCAAATATCATGCAACTTTGGTTTTTATTATTGTTAGTTAAATTCACTTCAAACGAAATTTTGGTTGGTAACTTCTTTAACGAACATTTTCTCCAATAGACTGGCGACTTACATTACTTTTTAACAACATAGGTGTTTTTCTCTCTAGTTTATAAATAATCTTGCCTTTTTATGGACTATTTTATTAAAATTTACTTTATTGTATATTTACCAGTTTGATAGACTTATTTACATCCTTTTTGAAAAATTAAATCTAGGGTGCGTTGATAATAGCACTAAAAAAATTCTAACTTAATGTCTGATACTGTTTAACAAACTAAGATGTAAATAGTCGAACATCTAGACTAGAATTCTCCGGGCTATTCAGCATTGTTATAAAAGCTATAGTTCGGTCTCATATTTTTGTGCATGCACTTGCTTCGACGAATTTATTCTGCGCTCTTTGGTTTGGCCGTTTTCAGGCGCTTTTTTGCAAGCTGATGCGTTCTGCTGCTGATGTGGTTGCCGGTAAAAGCTATTTGAAAAGCCGCTATGGTGCCTTTGAATGTTTTCGCGGAAACGATCGCTTCCTATCTCCTGCGTTTCATTTGCTTGCTTTGAGGGAAGTAGCGCTTCCTCTTCACTTTTTTGGCGGGAAAATAAGCGCGAACGCGGCGAACTGTGCTTTCGTTTATCATCCCTATGAAATATCACTTCATTTCCTCCTCCGTCGCAAGAGGCAGGACGATAATTTTCATTCCCCACGCAAGGAGACATAATATCTATTTCAGTGGGAATCTCTTCTTTGTAATCGTAGCCACTCAAAGCTGAACTTAAAGGCTGCGCCTCGAGAGTATCGTCCTCAAGGTTGTCTACGTCCAAAGATAGATAATTGTCATGTGGATCGGACGATATCCAGTTGTTTCGGCTTATTCCTCTTTCTCGTGATGGCTTATAAATCTCGATAGTGTGTTCCTTAGAAGATTCATTGCACTCATCACGACTGCAAGGAGTTCCTTTATCGCATGGATAGTTTTCTGCACACTGATCTCCATTAAAGAGTTCTTGATCTGAGCTTAACTCTGAAACTGTAGCAGTAGAATCATTGTCCGAATCCAGCAACTGTTCATTTGCGGGCAGATGCGATTGAGAAAACTCAAAACTTGATTCACGAAGGTCTACGTCTTTTGGCTTAATAGGGCTTAAGCGATTTTCCTTTCTGTCGCTATGATTAGCTCTGACGTCTGACGCAGACAGAACATCTAAAATGACCTCCGTAAGCTTCTTGAATTTCTCTTCTGTGCTAAGCTGCTTTCTGGAGGTAAGGCTTGGAACAAAGTCAATGACCCCGAGGTCGATATCTTCGTATTCAATGTTTTTCTCGGGCTTATCTTTTTCAACATCGGCATTTTCCGAAATCCCCGAACAGCTTCCGTTGCTGATGTCAAGTCTGTCAGTCTCAGCATCACTGTACAGTTCTGGAGATGACATTTCATGACAGTCATGAGATGATCCAATATCATAATTTCTCGTTTGATAGGGACTTGTCTCAAACTGTTGAATCGGCTCCGGTTCTGTCTCAGCGTACGTAGGACTTGCTGGGCCAAGCTCTATAACATCCATATGGCGCACATCGTGGTACAGAGGTGCTTTTAAGCACTTGCACTTGCAAGGTAAAAATAAATTTTGTTTGACGAGAAGCACAACAATAGCAATCACAAAAATGGCAAGTATAACACTCAGAATAATTAGCACGAGTTCCTGATTGGCGTTTTCTCGGATTGTTATATACTTTTTTGGAGTTTCGATAACCACAATGTCAACTTTGTCATTAGTTGGTTCGGGAGTGGCAGGACTGTTCACTTCTAAGGCGCTGGTGGATGCTGTGGAGGAAAACACTTCTTCTCCTAACGGTGCTCTCGAGGCGCGTATTCCATCTTCTTTTGAAAGGGGAGGCTTGTAGGCGGTGGAAGAAATGGTGCTTGGAGACTTTGTTAGACTTTTAGTGGATGGTTGTGGTGTACCTAGAGTGTCACTAACAGGAACGATAGTAGTTGTTGTCCTCTTGGTTGTCGACCCGTAACATTCAAGACTACCAAGTACGTACCGAGATTTCGCGTTGGTTCCATCAACACTAAATATTAAGGATTTGACGGGAAGGCTCGTTACATTTGTCAAATACCCGCCATCGTCGTGCCATTTATTGTCAAGAGTATCGCAGTTACAGGCTTTAGAACGTTCTGCACAAGTTTGATTCATACCGCACGCGCACTTCATACTCCCGTGCGCGGCACCCGACCAGTAATCTTGTAATTTTCCGTCACGTGACACCCATCTTGCCCCACGACCAGACTGGAGATTAAACTTTTTAGGCGAGTCAAAAAGGACTGAGTTGTAGCAATGGTATGCTAGGTATTGTCTGCAATGAGTGCTACTTGTTATAAGATAATTTATGTTCCTAATGTTAGTAGTTGCGTATTTGATGACGTGACGGTATTTTCCGCCAGTTTTATATTGAGCAGCTTTAACACGAACTCTGTCTTGAGTGTGAAAAATTACAGTTGAAGGCCCTTCTATGTTCGTCATATTACAATAAACGGGAAAAGGTTTTAAATGACGAGGATTTATCCTATAGTATCCATTACTTCTCTTCCCAGCTTTCCACCAATCAGCGCATGTCTGCATGAAGAAGGAAGGTGTCTCGCATTTTGGACCCTTAAAGTCAGTAGCCGCGCAATGACAAATTGTTTTGTTCCTGGCCTGGGAGCATCTTCCACCATTCCGACATGGATTAGGTATACACAGGTCCAACAAAGAACACTTTTTCATGTCTTTCTCCCCTATCTGGGATTTGTATTCATCTGTCCAGTTGAGTTTCTGTCCTTGCACCATGAAATCGCGCATACATCCTACAAAGCCGAACTTGCCTTGATTATCTGCTCCGACAAAGACTTCGGAGCTGCTTAAAAATGTTCCTTGCGAACTCCCGCTTTGGGAAGACGTGAAGTCAGAGTCAACCTGCAGACTTACTCGTCGTATGCTGATATCAACAGAAACAGAATGCCACATTCCGTCGTCAAGATTAGCACCACCATGAAGAATGACGGGAGATTCTTTCTTTGCAAATGTCACACGTAGCTTAATGCTACCACCAGTTAGAGAGACGTTAATCTTAGCACCATTTGCTTTCGTTATCCTCTCAAATAATAAAATCCCTTCGCCGTCATGAGTGCGGAACTTTACACTGTACTTGACAGCGTTTACACTGGGAACATCGATCTTCATGAAGGACTCAGGTTTTTTAAAAGTAACTGGGTCATACTCCTCCGTTGTATCATTGCAGTCTGGCAAAGTTTCGTTTCCTACTCTCGTGAAATTATGCAGCATTAGGTCGTCTACAGTCACATGTTCGTCTTGGAGACAACCCTCAAAGGGAACAAAATCACGGTCGCTTAAAAGTAGGTGCCTTGACTTTATCCTATCAACGTCAACACCGCCCAGGTAAATCGTCTGATCTGCAAAAGTCCTGGAGTGAAATCCAGGGACTTTGATCACTTCTCTTGAGGCGTCAACGTAAAGAATCCACGAATTAGTTGTCTGTTTCGTCCAATCCACTTGATGCCATTCGTTATTCGCCATATCAACGACTTTTCCAGAATACTCACTAGAAACTATTCCAGTAGTCATATTCTGCATACTCCCGTCAGACATCGAATACCTATCAAGTGGGAAAAGGACAATTGAATCAACTGAGACAAAATTATTTACGAATCAAAATAACTATCATCAATCAAATCGTCATCATCTCAGTTTTCTCAGAAGAATCCATAAGATTTTGACCTCAAAAATAAACAAAACACACCATTATTAATATTAGTAAGAATCGCTAAGGCGATTTTTGGAGCCACCACCTGTTAAAAGCGTGGTGAAAATACCGGTATTGTTAATTGCAAATTTGTTCTAGTGCCTGTAGATCCATATCCTATTAAATTAGATCTGAACAGTGATATCATTAGACCAGAGATGCACATAAGACCAAAAATATCATTTTTATCTTCATGTTAGGGAGGTGCAAATTCTTATATAATTCCACCAATAAAAGCGAATCTTGAAAATTCTGAAACAACTTAGGAAATTGATGCATTCATATCGTACCCAGTTTTCGAGAATGTTATACAAAAAAATTGAATCAAATTTTGATCGAGTATAGGCAGTCTTTTTCAAAAAATGTTCACCTGGATTATTGTTTGAGATCGCTACCGATGTAACAGAAATTTTTAGGTTAGGTCAGAAAAACTAGGTGGCACTGCGTTTAATGTTTTGAACATGAATAATATATTTGTATGTCTCAATAAAATTTAATATGATTAACTGAAAGTTTAAAGACAACACGTCTCTCTATGAACTCTAGAGGTTTCTAGAATCTTACAAATCTACTTGATTGAACTGATAACTTATGCAAAGTTAGGAAAATCCTGCGTAATTCCTCTGTATACAGCTTGAAAACTGCTTTGGAGGCCAAAATATCCATCAGATAACACTAAACAACATAATTCCATTGAGCAAAATTTCCCTCAAAGACACAATTCATTGTAGACTTCATTCCACGGAAAGAAGAAAAACTTTCAGTAACGGGAGGTGACACTCGAAATTCGGTTTTTTTTCAATTTAAAACATGCATTAGTACAAAGCATACTGGTCGACCTTAGAGTAAAAGAATACTCAAGGATTTTGTCAACGGTGGCGCCGATTTAACTCTCAGTTCGCGATGATTTGTTATAAATTAAGCGTTACGAGCTGCGATTAGCGCTCACTGCTTTTAAAAACAGACTTTATAAAATAGTTATCTTTGATTGTAGCATTGTCTTGTGACTTACATTAAGAAAACAGGACAGTCGACATAAATATTTCATGATGTACTAACTGAACTGCGTCTGCGTATACTTAAGTTATTGCAGGTGCAGCCAGAGTGGCTTTCTTCGAGTACACACAATTCATCTCTCTTTGTAATTACCCTCCTGGTGAAACAGTTTCTGTCATAATGTTGAAATGACGACTGTAATAGTTTGTAGCTACTTACATGAGGGGTTTATAGGTTTAGAAAAGAGTACATAGAAAAAGTAACGGATCGACGTAAAAAATCTGGATAAACGTGAATAACTCACAGCAGGGATCCCTGACACAGAAGCCACAAAAAACAAATTACCGAGACTTACCAGTGAGACGTTTTTTGATTTTACAGCTTACAAACTGACGTAAATAAAGTAAACGGAAATATAGAAAATCAAATGAATTCGATTCCATGACGAACTAATCAAAAGTAATGAAAATAAATTCTTTCCGGCAAAACCGTAAAACACTATCAGCCGATCCGGGCCACTCTTCTTTATAAAAATTTCACGACCGATGTTGTATGAATTTGATGTAAAACAAGCTTACATTTCAAACCTTCCAACAAACAAAGGATGATCAGTCTGTCTTTATTAACTACTTGGATTTTATGTACAAGCGTTTTTATTCTTTTGCCATGGATTGATGCACGCCATGCAGGGTTTCTTAATCCTCTCTTTCACGTAAAGACTGCTCGCCTTTGATAAGGCGGAGTAATGAAATTTTCAACTAAATATTTTATCCCTATTTTATCAGAATAATTTCATTTTCTTTTTACAATTTCCCAGCGTGGGCCTGCACAAATTCGACCAAATATTACCAATAATTATTACGTGCATAAAATGAAGTCTCCTGCTTATAAAAAAGATAAACGGATAGCCTTGTTTTATAAGTAGCCTTGGAAGTTTACTCCGCTCTTAACCTAAGCGCGTTGAATAAAACACTTATGCGCCTGTGCCAAGTTTAGGTTAGGCTCCCTATTGAACAGTTTCCAAAGACATTTGACGAATGTCGCTCTTGCTTTAAAAAAAATAATCAACATCCCACTTCACCGAGAGAACAGACCAAGATGTTAACTTAGATAAGTGGAAACTACCTAACAGGCTTACATACCTGATTTTTCCACGCAGGAGCTCAAGGGTTATGAAGTCGTCTCCGCCGCTGGTCGCGTGTAAAAGTATTCCAGAAGGTTTGATCGTTCGGAACACGAGACGGATGTTGTTTGGAAGAGTTCGCTGCTCTCCTTTGTAGGAATACGTGACATATGTTGATCCGTCGAACCTCGTGTATCTTTCACCATGTCCGTACGATGTAATCAGAGCCAGAAATAACAAACAGAGTGTTGCGACCGTAAACATTTTGCGTGGGTGCCCTTTCCGAACGTCCAACCCGATTCTTTTTTGCTCTTCAAATCAACATTAACAACAGCTGCCATCCGTGTCTAAAGCTTGACCGAGCTCATTGCCTCCTCTGCGCTGGTCTCCTTATTTATACCATTGACCAGCCTTTCGTATATCGTTAAACAATGTTGGTGAATAATGAGACTCCTTTGATCGCTACGCCCGAGCCAGCATGTCCCCGGGCTGCGAAAAATAAAGAGAAAAAATAAAGAAATTATAAAGCGCAGCTATAACAAAGCATATTGTACGTTTAATCTCACCCAGTTACAAAGAGGAGAACACTATTCCATTTGTCCATTTCAAAATTAATTATCCCAGTTAGCCGGTTTATTGATCTATGCAAAAAGCTCAGGCAGCGCTGAGAGGTATTGACAATTACCGTTTTCACTGGGGCCATGCTGAAACGGCGAGTTTGCCGCTGTAAGGGAATGCAGCACAAGAGCACAATAATAGATTTCACGTCTGATAACTCCTCTTTTGGATATTTTATCCAACTTTCTCTTGAGCTGACGTTTCGCGTATGAATAATTACTAAATCAATTGGACAGAAGGACAGAAGTTGTGGGCATCCTCGATGCTAATTGGACTAGAATGCCCAGTAATTGTCACATTCGAAACAAGTATGTGTTTTTTGATACTTGCGTATCCGTTCAAATTCTTGACAAGGCGACCTAATATCTGGTTTGTGACAGCACAAGAAAATATTGAAACAAGTCATCAAACAAGGCGAAGCGATTCAGTTGGAAAATACTTTTTTCCGCTCTTGATTTTCCTAATTGCCGTCCAGTCTGTAGTGGTTGTTATTAATTTTTCAGGGTATGCGGAGGGGAAACGATTCGCAGCCTCTATATTCAGAGCATAAAGTTGGATTAAACAACGAAACAGAGTGAAACAAACAGGACATTTTTGCCGGAGATGGAAGAAAGGCGAATTTCCATAGTTACAACTTCTTATATTTGTCCGAAAAAACTTACGAACTCAGGAACGATTATTTACTGGCGTTCTCCGTGAGATTAATTAAAATGATTCCTATTTCTCACTCGTTACAAAGCATTATATCAAAGGAAAGTGGTCGAAATGTAAAACGGCTGTTTTCATCGATAAAAATTTCATAAAACAAAAAGCTTCAGTAATGACTGAATATTCGCGCTGTAAGGAGAGATACGAGAGTTTTCGATATCTCCAGTTTATCCTTTGAAAATTGTCGCCCGTGATATTAGTTTCTCTGCAACGTTTGTCTAGTTATGAAGTAACCCACTGTGTGCAGACCAGATAATTTAAAACAAATTCACATTTCCACGGACAGGTGACAGATCTACTTCAATATTTTGACATTCTTGTTTCATCTACTCTCAGTAATTAAGAAACTACATTTATTTACGCAAGCGATTCATGGCCTGCCAATTAAATCGTGTTTAGGACATTTTGAAACAAAAGGTTAATAACCCATCTCTGTCAGCGTAATAACATTATTCAATAAAAACTCGCGCTTAATTGTCTTGTCATTCTTTATTTGATTTATACTCGTCTCAATGGAAAATTTACTTTTCGGGGAAATTGTCATGAAATTGCACTCGGCGTTTCGGATAGCGATCAGCTGCTAATAAGCTACACCTTCAGTAATGGACACTACATGAATTGAGGTTCGTGTTAGTTTGGCCACAAACTGTCCCAACATTAAAAATTTATTTACCACCACGTGGTACATCAAACCTGCGAAATATGCTGGTATGTGGTCGGGAAAGCAATGTTTGAAGCAAAAGAACGCCGGACAATAAGGATAAAAGAGGATTATGTACGAATTATTATGTGTTTAGTTTTACGGCCACGTGCCGCATATTAGACTTGTTATTATTGATCGTTCGAGGGCTTTCTTGTTTGAAGAGGCCGTTGTTGCCTAAAAACAATAAAAGAAAGTAGAAATTCTGGTTCTTTCAACCTTGAAAAAAAAAACCTGCAACCCTACTTTCTTTCTCGGAGAACCACAGACGCCATCGTGGAGAAAAAAGAACAAACAGTTTTGCAAACTGCAAACTAGTAGATTTTTACGGTTGAGCTATAATTTTGAATAGCCAATTTGCCATGTTGGTACTTAGCGCGACTAACAAGCTTAAAAGTTTGGGTTTTCATTCGATTAAAATTCCATTGCTACTAAGAATTCAAAAAAGATGACTCGCTACTATTTTTCAAGTAGTTTGGGGTGTGGAAATTGCTGAAGAACTGTTATGGCATGGTTATATGCAAAAACAAATACAATTCTTGTAGAGACTCTTCTTAGTTTACATAGTAATTCAGCATTTCCTAGGAGAATGATCATCATGAGAACTTTTAATTTTTCTTTCATTCTTTAACTCTGTATTTATTATTATTTCTCGTACGGTTTGGAATATAGTCAGTACTCGTTGTTCATAAGCTTCGCCAGGTTAACTGACCAAAAAACCTGCATAAGTCACAATAACTCTCAAAGAAGTTTTCGACAATTACATATCTTTGATGGGCATAAAAATACCAAATTTCCTCTTTCCTATCCAACATTTCACCCTCTCCATAAAACTAACTTGGTAATCGTGCAGGAATAAGCGTATTTAATACTCGGAAACACACGAGCTCTTAAGATAAGAAAGAACAATAACCAATAAAAGTAAAATATATACAAAAAGTATTCAGTTGTTTGTGGTCAAATGACCTCCCACATGGAAACATATAAATTTGAAAGACTTTATTGCTTGCTGTTTGGATATAACTTTAAACTTATTTCCCGGAGGAAGATTGTTTATCAGCTACTTTTAATTTGCGTAATGATAATAATATTTAAACGTTTTTCGTTATACTCAGGAGTTCAGAACGGCGAAAGACTTTTCAAACAGCTCCATTTCACCGAAATTTAATTAACCGCCTCATAGTAATGCTCAAAATTTGAATAAAGTTAAAAGATATGAAGAATACTTAGAAATGCGATAAAAACAGGACATGGAGACCTAATTCAATGGCTGGTACCACATGGTGTGAAGAGTCGTCCCTCGCGTGCCCAATAGAACTAAACGTGATAACTGTACAACAACTGTTTGGTGAGCGAACAAAAATATTTGAAGAACTGTCAGATAAATGAATGTTTTGTTATTCATATTCGTGTAATAAATAACGCCTCTTTGGCAGAAGTCTTTTACAAGAAGCCAATACCAAACTTGTATCTGCGAGGAAAATATCAGAATGCGTAGGCAAAGTAGAAAAAGCTAAAAAATCAATATGGTGTACTCTCCGGGGTGTTTTGGATTGAATTTAAATATGAGAGATAACCAAAATTTTTAGAATTTGCAGCCTCTAAATGCATTTAAAACGCTTGATGAAACCAAGCATTTTCGGTTATTCAACGACATTTAGTTTGAAGAGCCTTCAATGAATGGTTAGACATGCTGATTTATTTGAGTTTGCTCGGTTTTCACTCCACGCGCAGAGCAGTGATGGCGAATTCCTTCGAAGATTGATTAAGTCACCTGTAGCAATAACATTTCAACTAGCTTAACAATTTTCAGACGTCAGATGTATTTTTGAGAAAAACTGGCTTCGAATATACGGTCTCAGTTTGCCAAGATATTTAGCGAGCAGTTAAATGCAAAATATTTTGGCGCACTTTACGAGAAACGAATCAGTTTTAGTCTAATTTCGAACATATAAAAAAGTTCAATGGTAACAGAGGGAAAGCGAACAAAACTATCAATAAACCGTTTATGAACTACTGTTGGGCACGTTTGACGTTAAAGCAAACCTTTGACTGGTGTACTGCCCTTTATTGGACCTTTTAAAACAGTGAAATTAAATATTTCTTAAACCTGAACAATAAGACAAAGTTAATAAAAAACAAAGAGATACAGAATCTTCAAAGTATAAAACCCATGCGTACCACAATGTGAAAGCAGTTAGACAAAGGATCACAGAGAATAGAAATTGAAAACACCTGTTTTGGGGGCAGTACATCAGAATTCACGTTATGACTCACCCTTTCATATGCCTCGCTTCTTTCAAGGTCAGTTAAAGTTCAAAGAATCTTAGTGTTACATTTTGAACACGTAGCAGAAGCTTGTTACAGTGCTTCTTTACAATTACTATAAACGCACAGGGCGACGGAGTGTCTTCAAGCCCAATTAAAGACAATTAAGTAGCTCATCGTTTACTAATGATTTTTTTTTCTGTGGTCAGCTGCTCTGGAGAAACTAGGGCCAAGTTCACAAAAAGGGGCGGACCTATATTGATATCAGATGTTGAGATCCAAGTGTAATTCCTTACCTATCAAATTGTTAATCGGGAAATTAAGCACGTTTGCTCGGTTGTTCAAGGAGAACTTGCTGTTTTCGTCAATGGGGCTGCTAGACGGAGTGTATGATATACTCCGTTTTTACATCATCGAACTTTTAATTTCCAGAGGAGGGTAAAGAAAATTTTTGCCGTTATTTCTCGAAAAGAGTCTTGATTATTTCGCAGACAAAACATGAAAACAAGAAATGGCTGTTGAACTTTAATCCACGAATCTTTAAAGTCTCCATGACAGTTTCGCCCCGGAAACTTCTCAAAGGAAATCTTGAAGGTTGAAGTCGATCAAAATTTGTAACTTTCCTGACCTTTGTCTTGACAGCTATCGAAGTGCGTATTTATTAGAATCTTTAATCATTTCTTGAACTCTCAGAAACATAAATTTAGTTTTTTCAAATATTTGCCTTGATCTAACGTCCTCTATGTGTGGGCGCTGGTTCAATAAGTACTTATTAGAATGTCAGGTCTAGTTTTTGACTCTGCAATAAATATGGATCAAAGAATGAGACTAGAATCCGCGGATTTGTCTGGAGCTGAACTAAACTAGCAATAGGATAATTTGGTTTTATCAACTGCGTCGATGAAAGGGAACTGTAGAGAGTTCTAAAGCTGACGTTTCGAGTGTTAGGCTTTCGTCAGAGCGAATAACGGAGGGCTAACTTTCGAAAAGTCAGCTTTCGATACCCCTTACGGTGGCCTACTTACATTATCAACTCAGTTGGTACAACCAAATCATCCCCCTAGTACCCCCCACCGACACAGCGCCGCAGTTTCTTTAGAAACTTACCACCGAAATAATAACAGAGTTCGAACCTGGCCCAATAGGGACCATAATGGTCTAGGAAGCCAAATTATTTTGAAATACGTTTCATATGAATTTCGGCTTTTCCCTTGCGAGAGACCGCCTGTTTGCAGTTATCGAAATGTATCCCATGCGTTAAAAGATGATAGCGACATTTTGGTAAGAGGTCTGAGGTCAAGGTATAAAAAAAGCGGCAAAATCTTTGGCGCTCTTGCTAAAAGCTGAGGCGTTCTGTTGCTAGTTAACAAGTCATCGATCGTGCAGACTGCTTGGTCCCCTGTGTAGTATATGCACATGAAATATAATTCCAAATTGTCACTGGAAGTTGGAACAGATTTCTTTCTTCTCTCACTTAATAAAGCAAAAAACGCATTCGGATTAATGGAACTTCCTTACAGTTCCGCTGCATCTAAACGGGAGAATCAATTCGGTTTAAAATTATAAGTCCAGCACCCCAGCACTCGCACAATGTATTGCGTGAATGCACGTTTGCCTTTATTCATACTCGAGGATAGATCAGACAGTGGGTAAATTTGTTATCAGCAAAATGCCAAGGTAAAGACAGAAAAAAATAAAGAATAACTGAGGAGAGGTTGATTGCACAATTGAATAGATTGCTAATTTCAATCCCATGCTAACTCGCTAACAGGGCGGCCTTTCCGAAATTTTTTTTGACTATACTATGCCAGCTGTTGTTGCTACGATTACCATGCAGACACAGAAATATAGTACCACTCACCAACCTCGTTTCACATCCAAGACCGTCGAAAGTTGTCTCTTTAGCCGCGTATGATTTCGGTAAATCGCTCGAAGTAATACTGGAATTATACGCTAATATCCCCTTGCTAAGATCTAGCGACTGTCTTAAATACCGTAAATACTCATTTGTCGTTTTTACTAAAATTTGGAAAATGAATGTCAGAACGTTTCTTGTGTCAGCTATTTACATCAGGCACCAATTACATGTTAAGATGTACAGTGCCAATCTTGGTCGCATCGTGTAAATCAATTACAGCTAAGGATACTTAACATCAGTTTTGGGTTATGCGTAAGAAATTTACTTTGTATGAATAGCTGCCTTGCATGCGTGAAAAAATATTTCTCCCTTTCTTTTCCCCCTCGCGAGCGTCGGATGGCAAGTATATATCTTAATTTGAGAGAGGAGGGGCCGTCACATTATGCGTGGTGTTATTTTATTGTTTCATCTGTCTCAACTTCTTCACGCTTAGGGCTTTTTCTCCATATCGAAAGAAAAAAAACAGACGGTTAGCTGTCCAAGAAACTTACAGCGCCAACGTTAGCTATACATCTGCTTAAAATCAATAGAGCTTCTGTTTAGTTCCCTCAAAGGTAGATCCTAAATAAGATTGCGAAAACCACCGAAATGCGTTCTTAGAGAAACAGAATAATAATTTACAACCAGAGCTTAACAATGCTGTTAAGACCGACATCTAATAACAATTCACGAGGGAAACATTTCGACCTTCGCCTGACGAAGACCAGCTGTATAGCAGTCGAAACGTTGCGATCAGTTTGCCTGCCTCTTACATCGTGAGACAAACAATTAAACGTTCATTTGGCTATGAAACCATGATTAACAACAACATTTTCAACATGACGTATATACTCAGTAAGGACTTCATAGTTGCTGAAGCGTGACTGAAAAGAAGTCGAAACCACGTGCGCCGTATTGGACAAGTTATATGATCTCTCGCTACGCAAATGTAGGTGGCTTTCCTCTTGAAAGCTCAACTGTAATAATAACTCTTCTTCTTCGCATCAAGATCTCTTGCAGATAAGGCATACATGTATGACAGCGCGGATGATTTAATTCGAGGAAGACAGTGAAGCATTCACAGTTTTTTGCAGAAAGGTTGGAGCCCTCCAAGGACGCTCTAACACCCACAACTTGACACAAATCAAACGGTGTGTTACATCACGTTTGCACGCAAACACCAATCTAAGCCCCACAGAAAATAGAGAGTAGAGTAAAGTTCGATTATTTGAGGCCAAGATAAGGTAAACCTAAGCCAGGACATCCCTCAGTGCGCTTGCAAGACAACGGTGAGCAAAGGAATCATATCTAACATTATGAAGGCTAACACAGTTAGTCATGGTAAAAATATAGTGTCACATGCATCGGAAAGTCTGAGTTGTTCGGCATTGACTAGATTTGCCGTGGTTCACGAGTGATGGAATTCACATTACTGTATGATGCAAAAGGCATAAATTTATCTCTTTGAATAATCTGCGGTTTACAGTATTCGGGATTGAGGAGATTGCCATATCCGACGTCTATTGTCTGGAGAGAATAAAGAATTTTATCTTTTTTTTGGAGCACACGTTTTCAGGAAATTCCTTTCAGCTAAAAGAGACATGTCGCTGACAAATTATGGGCAACAAATTAGCGGCAAATTAGAGTGGACTGTAATCGTGTTTTTGTTTGATTTTATCACTGAATATTTTCTTGGTAGATTAACGACTGACATGTACTCATTGTTTTCGTTTCGTGCAGTAAGCCTAATTCATAAGAGTATTAAAGTATTAGACGAGCACAAAGCGAGACCGGTTCATAGAGGACTGGGCCACGGCATCAAAAGATATCGATTACAGTGACCATATACTGTACATTAGTTGGAATTGGAAAAGCAGTGAATTATGGAAAAGATAATGTTATGTGCCGTCAAGAACTTTGGGTCTTTTGTGAATGCCTTGTTAATTTTAAGGTCTTTTACATCAAGTTTGTTTGGTTAATCGACACAGAGATTAGATCAGACTCGTTAAGCCAAATTATCAGCTGCTTTGAAATGCTAGTTGTAAAACACTGATAATAGTGATAACGTACGTATTAATTCTAAAAACAGTTTTGAATCTCTCCCTTCGAGCAGAATACCCTCGATATTATAAACAGAGTGAAAATAAGCCTAAAATGTCATTATCAAACCCAAAGTAAACACTATATTTTCAAGTTGAGTGATATTAGAAAGAATTTGATACATTTTCCTACTTGCTATCTGATCCGAGCTTCTGCACTTGTTGGTTTAAGTTAGGAAATTGCTTTACACTTAACGGCATGCAATCGGCCGGAACCAGCAAAACCTCTTCAAAATACACGCTGACATCCCAAAGTGCCGAGTATTCAAAGTACGATGATGGCGAAACGAAGCGACAAACATTGAAGCTTTCGCCGTCTATTTTCAGCTGTTCGCACACTTGAGCGCCTGAAATATTTCCATTTACTAGGAATAGAGATCTCCAGTTCCTAATTTTCATCAGGCTTGAGAAAGTTATGAGAATAAACGTTGGTTGTATGACTTATACCAGAGTTAATTTTTGCTGTTTGACCTGCCATGGCCGGGAAAGTGATTTTTCCGATTCACGAATGAGTTGAATTACACACTGTAGGTATGGAATTGAACAATGTCTCTTCCTTAACCTTTTGTCCTTGCTCTTAAGACGTACGCTTTTGAGCTTTTGTTGCGTGAGATGTCAAAACTTTAACACTCACCTCAGTACGTGAAAATATTGCAACTATCCTTCACTCAGTTTGTTTTCAAAAGCAATCCGGCGGTCGGTGAAAGTTTCCAGTCCAAACTGAGGAGGTGCTTGAGCAGATTACCACTGAAGCAACAAAAATACAGCATTAGTTAATGCGAAAATAAGAGATTTTGTTTGTGAAGTATTATGTTACTCGAGATTACGATGAGAGGTTATGTAAACAGGCGAAGACAGTTGAAGAATAACAGGAAGGACGCACTCAAATAAAGTAGCGGGAAACACGGCGTGTGGCAACCGCGAGTGAAAAAGGCGGGAAAATTATCGCGTTGGAAGGGTCTTAGAACATCACGTAATATTAAAGACATTCCCATATTGGGAAATTTCAGTCTATAATTGATCATTTAAAGAAATACAACAAACAGGATTCTTTTATTGCAGACAGTCATCAGACAGACAAACTTTGAGGGGTTTATTATCCTGACATCATAGCGTACGGCTAGCGTCTCTTTTTTGTCGATTTGGCGCCCAACATTGGACTTTGGCCAGTAGGTTTGAACACCCGATTGAAGCAGATTGAATAAAACGCAGTTGCGAAGCTTTTAAATAATGAGCGGAGACATCTTCCTTTCAATTTCAAAACCAGAAAAAGTCTGTATGGGACCTCTCAGTAACTTGTTATCGGTGGCCTAAAAAGTCGAAGAGGAAAGCTTAAGTATCGGTATAACCCGAGAGATCCGTTTGCTACTTTGTTAAAATACTGAAATAAGGTTTAGTGTAATATAGATTCTTCAGCGACACGACGCAAAGCCTAGTTGAGCGAGTATCGTGACTGGCAATTGCCACCGCTACAACAGCCGAATCATATTTTTTCCAGGAATATCTACGCGACACGAGGCAATGCACGAGGCAAGCATACTTACATCTTTGCATAAAAAATCTGCCGCTTAATTACTGTGCTACTTACGTTGAACATGCGCTAGGAGAGCATTTTCTAGTTTCCTGCAGTGTTTCCTGATTGTTTCGTTCCTCAACCCTGGACACACCAGCCTATACCTAATGTAATCAGTTGGGAGTAATTGATAGCAATCAGAAAATTATCGAGAATTAACCGAAAGTAACTTTAATTATTGATTACAAACATATTATTACGCAGTTGAAAGAATAAAACAAACAATGATTAAACAAGACTTACACAAAGAGTGGATTTTTGTGCATCCCCAAGGAGCCCAATTCACTTGTTTCCGAAGCCAAAAACAAGACCTAGATGGTGACAAATTTAAATGATGAACAAAGTAAGTGGTTTCTATGGTGACTTTTCTTGCGTCATTTGGCAGCCGTAATTGTGAGGATGGCTCGGTATACAGGTCAAGTTTAATTTGTCTTCGTTTTCCAAGTGAGCCATGCTAAATACCGAAGCAAAAAGCGCTCGTTTGCTAGCTTTATTTGTTCGGTTGTAACTGGGTAATCGGAGCTACATACATGCTCTGTAACCGGAGCTACATGAATGTAGAACTCAAATACAAATAAAGACATTCAAAGATTGCATATGGCTACTGGTATAGGGCAGTTGTTATAGCATCAAAAAGAACTAGAGGTTGTATAATGACGCTAGTAGGAAGTGATGTAGAATACTTGTCTCCCATGCAAGACAGAAAAGCTGCCGCATCCCACATAATTATTAGTGATTACCAATGCTTCTTTTGACTTCGCCTGTTAATTATGAGTAATTCCCTTTATTGCAATTCCATTTTTGAGACTTTTGCTTCATACGAAAAGGTATTCTACGTTTTAGGATATTCCTTCATTCCGTGCCTAAGATATTCAGGCCTTCTGGCGATCCACTGTTTCTCCGTTCCATCATTCAGTTCAATATCTCAAGGTATCGTATTCTGCAGCTGGCTCGATTCGCAAATTTAGCGGCTTGTTCCGGCATAAGTCGCTGATTCAAACGGTAAAATACTCTTTTCCAAAGAGAAAAAAATTTTCTCAAAGCTTCCAGGATGTGCAGATCACATCTATTGAGATTTTTCTGCTAGGAAAAGTTATGATTTAAATCATGCGTCGGCGGACCTCACTGTAAAATTGTTTTGAGATGTTTATCGTCTTTTGTAGTGGCACGGCAAGAACTGAAAAGATTATATCATCGGATCTACATGATTGCCGATTTAAACGATAAAATGATGTCTTTTCAAAGAAAAAAAAATTGTTTCATGATGCACTGATCACACCTTTTAAGATGTTTCTGCAAGGAAACCTTTTGCTCTTAATAGCGCGGAATTCTGAAATGATTGTGAGATGTGTATCGTCTTCTGATATCTTCCGTAGTGTCACGGCAACAACTGAAAACACAATAGGCTAGTAGCTAGGAGCCAGAAATCACAAAAGGAGAGAATTAAACTGTGTATTGAGTGCCAATGTCGCCTTCTTTAATACTCCGCAAAAAATCATTAAGTGGCACTGGGCAATTAGGTCAAGATTAGAATTCTATTGTTACACATACCCGAGATCGGAATTTTATTATTGCACCCACTCACTCATTCTGCTACCCCTAGGAGGCAGAAGCCACGAAAATAAAAGAAAAATAACCAAAAATAAGTAAAATAAGCACCGCCTTGCAGATTTGCCTTTCTCGGGAAGATAGCTTTTTATGAAATCGAGGCTACTATTCCCAGATCTCCACCAAACTAAAGCATGCTTCAAAGAAAGATGGCAGATGGGATAACGGTGAATTTCTAGAGATTCGAGTTAACTCTCTGGCGCATATCTACCATACTCATGCATTTCCTTCAAGTGCGCTAATTCAAGAGGCACAAGTCATACCAGGTATGTTTAGGAAGTGAAACAGCATGAAGCAGAAAGGTGTTTCTTAAGCATGCAGACTACGTGACAATTTACCCTTGACGTGCGCGTTTGCTTCTAGTAACCGGTTCCTGTAGTGATGTATCAGTTTGCAAAGTATTGCACAACTCGATGAGATCTCCTACATCACTACAGACTCATTTATAGCCCCGTGTCTCATTTTCAAAACGACCAGAAATTCTGGGAGTTACTTCTGCTTGGTTTTAATTTTGCCACGTAGTGGATCAGCTGATACATGCATTTCTATGTTTGTGGATTGTGTGACGATTGCATGAGAAAATTATGATTTTCTTGAGCAAGTACTAACGCATTAAAACCAAAATTAAGAAGACACCTGTGAGAATATTGCGTTACTAGGTCTTCTGTTGCTAAGAGGAACTGAAAGTCCTGCGTTTAGTAGTTGGCTATTTTATTAATCCGCAGTGAGAAGAATTAAAGCTAAGACTTGAGGGTCTTTAGAGATTAAAGAAGACCCTCGTTACTTCAAGTATTTTCTAAATTTTGTTATTTTATGTCACTATACTGTTTAATTTTTGGTATTCTTTTAATCTGTGATAGGTAGGAAACTTTCCAAGAAAGGTTAGGAAAATGTTTAAACAACTTTTATTTCTAAGGAATCACCTGAGTTGGTACCATACCAGCAGAGTGTCAATAAAAACCTCTTAATTTTTTTGGGTTTAAACCAATCACGACCAACTTGTGCCACTTTAATCCCACAGCCAATGTTACATCACAACAAAAATGAATTGGACATAGAACACTCGCCTGACAGAAGCTGTTCACTTGACTCTGATGATAAATCCTGCTCAGTTGTCAAAATATCAATCACCACTACTGACAACAGTCCTTCTCAGGACTACACTCACCTGAATGATCAGACTGTAATATCATATATTACCTACTGATCTTGCTATGTTAAATGAAAAAAACTTTCTCTTTCCCTCAGTTAGGGCTTTTATGAACTAATTTAGTATCAAGAGTGATGTTAAGTAACAGGAAAATGTTCTCTGTCTGACTGCAAAATGACACAAGCCAACAAAATTTGGCTGCAGAATTCTGGGAAGTAGAGGATAACTCTCTGATCTCTTTTATCAGGCTATTAATATTGATGCTCATTACTTTTGGGTTCATAGCTGTATAGATTACTCTTCACACTGGTTTGGACCAGTGTTATAATAGGAAGGTATACTTAACATGATAAAAGCACCTAGAAGGTATATACAGGACTATATTGACCTGCTCGAGGGATTGGTTTGTCAAAGGTAACATGTAAAGTAAGTTAAAAATATTTTTCTTTCTTCTTTTTGGAAGGTGTATTCTCAGCATAGTTTTTTGATCCTCTACAAATGGCCACCACTTTGGATATTGAAATATTTAAGGTTTGTATCATTATATATACATTCACGTATTGAATGCTTTAAATATCTTTAAGAGAGGTTAGCTGCTTAACCCTTTAACACCAAAATCAAATTTGTAATTCTCCTTACCATCAATTATACAATTCTTACAATGTTATTTCAAAGAATTTAGTATTGTATCAACTAATTATCCCCAAATTAGTATTTTTCTTTATTCTTATCACATATCTGGTTGTTATTGTATTGGTATTGTCAGGAGAAATTCTGTCTTGGTCACTCATGGGAGTTAAAGAGTTAAACAGGTTTATGTGATAGCTGACTGGAGCTAAAAATGTATGTGCCTGTTCAGATTACTTGCTGTGCTTGTTCTCAAATACAGCTGTACCAGACCTCTATATTTTAAGAAAAGAAAACATTTTATTTCATTTTCCTCTGTGTGGTAACTTAATTGAAGAACCAATTCAGATATCATGGTGCCTGTGATAACTGTGCCTTGTAGAGGAACCATGACTGAAATGATATTTGAAAGACTGAAAAATTATACAGTGTGTGAATACTATGGTTCATTCTTTTAATGGTTTAAAAGTTTTCAAACCATTGTGATTTTTATGATAAGGGATGCAAGGCTGGAATATCAAACTTGTTTGAGAAATTCAAAACCAACAAAAAATAGCTATGGTAAGAAGAGTTCATTGCAGGTAAATTTCAGGTAAAGAGATTTTGAAAACAGCATGCTTAACAAAATTTAGGGTTTGATTGGGTTGTAAACCATTCCTCTATGAGAGTAGTTGGGAGCCTCTACCAACTGATGTACCAAGCCACAAGTTGTGAGCATCATGGAAATTTGATCTTTTGTAACACAGGTAATCAACGCAGGGAATTTCTGGGCTCACCCTGTTGCCGGTCCTAGCAGCGAATTCCAAGACTTTATGGGAAAACTGAATGATCATTTTAGAAAGGATACAAACTCACAAGCTAATAATCAGGTGGAGAAGGGTCAGGTAAGTGTGTATAAATTGATGTATTATTCATTGATGGCTGTCATGTGAGTTACGGTATAATCTGAAAAACATGTCCCTCTTTTATATGTTGCAAATAATGAATGCTTAAATTGGTTACATGTACAATGGATGTAGTTCAACATAAAATTTCCCTAAGGTATCCTCTGAAAATTTTAGGTTAATTGATAAACTAAACATCTTGGGTCTTGAATTTTATGAAAAATTAGCTTGGTTTGTCTGTTGAGATGATTATAAATTTGAAATTCAAAGACAACATTGAAGAACGCTCTGAACTATTAAAAATGTTTTGATTAATGTTTCTCCAAGATGTAGAGAATGATTATGCTGAGATTTTGGTCATTTTGTGAATCATACTGTATGTTTAGTGACTTGAGATGTCTTGAAAGGATTTCAAAATGTATTTAACTTACGCTCATGCAAGTGCAATAAATTTCAAAACATCTGCCATAATGATTATATTCCTACAAATCTCATGCCTTGTGAATTATGTTTCTGAACCTATTTTTTGATATACAGAATGTTGATGTCTTTCAGCTGGTAAACACTTTGTAAATGTGCTTAGTTTGTCTTTCTTGCTCAAATTGTCATTGGTAGAAGAGTTGTAAACTACTCTATCTTGCTGTTCATGTCACATTGCAGATGTGTGTGGTAAGGCGGACCTCAGATAACTGCTGGTATAGGGCAAGAGTTCAAACTGTATTACAAACACTGAGTGGACCGCAAGCAAGGTAAATTGTTATTTAACCCTTTAACTCAGAAGAGTGACTAGCATCTAATATTACCCCTGAATCACACATTTAAGTCACAAAAATAAAGAAAATGATCACCAGCCAAAGAAGCTATTGATTGTTAAAAAAATTCTCCTTGTCAACACTTTAGGAAATGTATAAAACACTGTTGGGAGAATACGTAAACTGATGTTTGGGTGTAAGGGGTTGATGATTATTGGACGAGCTTAGGCTTGATGGTGAGAATTATCAAGGCATAGGTTTGTGTTATCTGCCAAGACTTACAGTTGAACTCAGCATAAACCTCAAATGAAAAGGTGGAAACTGTGAAATGTTGTGTTGGAAAAGTGAGTGTTTTCCTTGTATTTTATTTGATTATGTCCCATAAAAAATTAGAGTGCTATGATTTTTGTTATCACAGTGTTTTTCTTGTGGATATGGCAGAGAGTACCTTGGTTCCTTGTTGCAGGTAAGAAAGGTTATTGAAAAGAATAGAGTTCAATTATGGGATTCTCATTTTTATGAAGAATTGTTTCTGTTATTCATTCACTCTTAAAACTAGCTCTACTCATTTTCTCCTCTGTCATTTATTTGTCACTACTTTCTAACTTTAAACTGTGGTTTTGTTGTATGCTGGAGGGAGCACATCATATGAATACCCTGTAGTTTCCTCATAATTTATAGCAGTGCATGTAGGCTTCAAACTGTTGTATTTAAAAATAAAGCTGTTCAAAATGCTATTTAGTTTTTGCATCCATGGTTTCAAGAGATGTTCTGTTAATGATTGCATTGTTCACTTCTGCAGGATTAGGGAAATACCAGAGCTATTTCAGAATATCCCATTTCAGGCCATGGAATGTTTGTTAGTTGGTGTTCAACCACTTGGTCTTGTTACATCCTACTTTGATCTGACTACCTCGAAACAGTATGTTGCTAGTGAAAATTGTTGTTACATTTATTTAAATCTGTAACTCCCTTGAGTGACCAAAACAGAATTTCTCCTTACAATGTCAATACAATATCAAGCTGCCAAGCTATGAGAGTAAAGAACAATATCAATTAGGGGATTGTTAGTTGATCCAGTACCAAATTCTCTGAACTAACATCACAAGAATTATATGGCAGATAGTAAGGAGAATTACTAATGAGATCTTAGTAGTTAAGGGTTAACTGAGATTCTCTCTATATTTATTTATCAACAATGTTGAACAAGCCTGGCTTGGTTCAGCTGCAAGCAGGCATGAACTGGGGACTGCATCGTAGTGTTTCACTGAAGTTATATTATCTGTAAAGAGATTGGAAAACTTCTTTCTATGAGATTTTGTCTATTTCCAACAGTAACATTAAACAATTGATATGTTCCAAAACCAAGGCATTACAAAAGGTGCAGCAATAATGAAAGACACTGCAGTAACTGTCAGTGACTTGTAAACATTTTGCTCAAACTGTGGTCATTTGCAATATGCATAATTATACTGTAAATGTATTGGTACTGATTTGAAAGCCTGTAACAATTGAAAGTTTTGGAATCAGGGTAGCTGGATAGATGCTGTTCTGAATGCATCAGATAGGAAAGGGCAAGACCTCTGGGGGAAATGGAACACCAAAAGGTGTTTAAATTTTTTTTACTAATTTACCAGCCATTTGTATGAAGATAGAGCTTGGTTGGTGTTGTTGTGCTATAATTTGCAGTATCTTTTAATGGCTAGGCAATGCACAATATCATTTCAATGAACAAAACTGGCATTTTAAGCCAGTGGTCACATATAGGGATTTGTTTGAATGTTGGAGAATTATCATTATCATAAGTAATTAGAATGATTAATTATATTCTTCAGAGTTACTGATCACTGGGATGAAGCTGCCACAAACCTCTTTAAAACCCTCATACAAGGTAGATAACTGAAGTTTTTGTGAGTTTACTCAAATGTGTGAAAAGTTTAGGTAGAAGTGGCGAATGGACATAAGCCTGAAAAATTTGAACAATTCAATTCAGCTCATGTATTTGATGTGGTAAGGTATTTGAAACTCCAAAGATTGCAAAGCCCAATTCCTTGTGTATATACTTGTGTGAGGTTTCAGTGTAATTCTAGTCTAATCTTGGTCTTCTTTGTACTCTTTTCAGTCAAATTTTGCTTAAAAGTCATATGAATTAATTTTAGGATGTAAGCTTCAAGTTACCATCCATAAACAAGATGAGAAAGGAAAGTATCATGTGTTACTATTGGCTGACTCTGGGTATGCTCAGGTAAACACAAAACCATTTTAATTCAGTGTAATTACAGTTGTAATTTTTCTAAAATCCCTTTTTACTCCCTTTTCTGGTTTAATAAGATTACATCTGACAGGCCATTTAGCTATGACCTACATGTTGAACTTAATCTAGTCAGCATTTTTAATGATATGTTCAGAAAATTGTCATAGGCCAAAAAGTGTAATTAATCTTCTTAAGCTAAAAGAGAAATGAAATTTGCGAGGTCAAACTACAATTGTAAAATAACCTTTTTAATGTATTTGTTGTAAATTATCCTAAACATCTCTAAAACAAAGCTTGTCTTTTGTATACACCTGATTGCAATAACGTTGTTGCTAGAAAGCAAAAACAAAAAGAGGAAAAAGCCAATAGGAATTTATTAGGAAGCATAAAAAACTATTCTCTAACTGTATGCCCGCTGCCAGTGGAACAACTTTTACAGAATTTTGTCCAATGAAAAATTCTTTGAACTTCTCTCAAGTATCAGTTGTTGTTCAGAGATTACAATTGATACCTTAAATAATGAAAAAAAATCCATTTGCTTATGTCTTATACTAATCAATTAGAATTTAGCTTCTTGCTTTTTTTCTGACATTACTTCAATTATAATTATGTAAACAATATTAAAACCTGCATTTTTAATTTCATGTTTTTCCCTCTAGGTTTGTGTCAATGATGAATTGGTGTTAAATGGCTTTGCAACTAACTTCTCTGAAGATTTAGAAAAACCAAGAATAAAAACAACCAAAGCTGCAAAACTGAAAGCGATGGGAGAAAAATTCCAAAAGGAAGGTGAAGAAATGCTGAAAAATATGAAGGAATATGTCAGACATGGCAAGTTCAGCGGAAGTGAAGAATCAAACAGCACTGATGAAGAGTCTATGAGCCAGCGAATCACTAATAGGTATTTGGGGATAAGGGAATCCCCTTTGGTTGTGTTAAGACAACAGGTTTTAGGACATGGATCATGTCAGGAAAACAATAGCTCACTTCAAAAGCCTTCAGCGAGACTTCCAGAAGGTGCGTGCGAGGGCCTTTCGTCTCAGAGACTCTCAGAAGAAAAGACATTTAGCAGTGAAAAGTCAGAAGATGAGCTAATGGATGGATCTAGAAAACCGGCGGCAGCATCGAGTGACAATAATTCAGGAAGGGTGCGATTTCTTTCATCTAGACTGCCAGCAACAGGTAGTGGTATGAGGGGAGGTTTTCATCCAATGTCATCAAAATCTCCAGATGCCGTGAATCTGAAGCCCATTCTTAAAAAGAAAAGTGCTCACAGTGGATCTTCCATTGAGGTAGATGAATTTCGTCCGAGAAGACGGGCAGACAGAGACGGTTCAGGTGTTTCCTACTGTGAAATACCTGAATTTTCCTCTAATGGCTCTAATGGTGAAATCTTTCTTAAAGAAATAGAGGAAAAAGAACAGTCCCCCCGAAATAGTTCAATAAGTGTAGATACCTTGTTTAGCCAACACAACGTTAGATTGCCTTTTGAAAATTTTATTTCAGCTAAGAGGATAGTTCAGGAAACTGAGTCACTGTCTAAAACTACTGCTGTGGCAAATAGAAATGAAGAGGATTGGCAAAGATTGCTATCTTCAAGAAAGACCCTAAAAGAAACCTGTGAGAGAGACTGTGGGTCAACTTTAGATCCCTCTACAGATTTAGTACAAACATGTGAGCCTCCAACGACTAAAAGCAGCTCAGAAATTGCATGTCGCTCTGAACATTCTCCAATACAATCCTCAACAAGCTTACATATGGTTGAAGGGAGAAATTTAAGTGAAAAATCTACACAATTGTCTCAACTGTTGCAGACTTCTTGTGGTTCTTTTGGAAAGTCTCCTCTTCCTTCAGAAATACTATTACCCACACAGAAGTCTGCTTCACCAGTACAACGCACAACAAGTGGAAAAAAGTTATTATATTCTGATGGTGTTATTGTTTGCTCAGAGGGTGCACCTGCTCCAAAGCCGGTCTTTTCACCAGAGTTTTGCCCATTTCCTCATTATTTGCTTCGGCTTGGTATTTTGAATCCTAGCTTACTTCAGGCACATGCTTGGCCTGCTCTTCTGAGAGGACGTGACCTTGTAGGCATTTGCCAAGCAAATGATGCACAAATACATGCGTACTTACTGCCAATTATTTATCAGTTGGTAGAAGAAAGGGAAATTTATGCGGATCTACCAAAGTTTTCAAGTGGGGTAAGTTTGCTGGGTGGTGGTGGGGTGTTGTTGTACCTAAATTCAAAGTGACAGGGAAAATGTAATGAAACTTTATTGTGCAGCCGCCGCTTTGAGTCAGAGATACAAAGCTTTAGTTTTGTACATCTTTTTTTGGGAGGTTAGACATGCAAGAACAAAGTTCATTATTCTTGGATATTCTACCTCACCGCTAAAGAGCTAAAGGAATCCTTGGAGTTACAGTGTGTAGAAGTCAAGCTCACGAAAAATCATTTTCAAGTTCAAAATTCCTGGTAAATTTCAATGAATAGACCTTTTCTTGCCAACTGTACGGATCAAGCATCTTGTCTGGTAAAAACAGAAGACGGTATCTACTGTGTAGTTTGCCGTTGATAGTAAAAGGGCTCCGTTTGTCTTTGAAATTTCACGTTCTTGCTACATGTGAATGCAGCTATCATGTTGTATTGTGCCCCTAGCTAACCTTTAAATCCCGCTTTTCATTCAATTAATTTATTCTTGTTTCTCGTCACCATGTTCTTATCAATAGCTTAGCTCCATTTTCTGCATATAAACACACACTACCCACAATTCCTCCATTCGCTCTGACCTCGAAACGTCAACTTTGAAACTCTTCATGGTGGCCAACTCACGTTATCAACTCAGTTGATAACACCAAATATCCCTGTTATACTCTCCCACTGACACAGCATCACAGAAACTGACCCCCTTTAGTCATATATAATCTTATCTGATATGTGATTTTTATATTGTTGTGAATTTCGCTTTGTATTTTTCTTTCCAGCCGCAGTTTCTTATCCTTGCTTCAACATGGGGAGCTGTTGTTGATATCTTCAGGCAATGCAGGCTCATTCTAGCTAAAAACAGGAACATTCGTGTGCAGCTGATATTTGCTGTTGGTGCAGAGGAGAATCAGATTATACCACTAGTGAATGGCTGTGAGATTCTGATTGCTACACCACCTTGCTTCCTTCGAATGCTCAGGAAATGTTATATATCCCTTTGTCGACTCTGTCACTTGGTATTTCATGACGCGGACATAATGGTGGAGGACTTCACATCTGAGATCAAATGCATCATGAGACACTACGCCAAGCTTTTGAGATCCCAACCCTGTCGTTCAGCACCACGCCAGGCAGTTGTCATGGCTTCGTCTTGGAGTGTGGGTATAGCATCACTGGTGAAGGCATATCTTGGGAATCCTGTGGTGTTGATTCCTGACATGATTGAAGCAGCTATCTACAGGGGTGTGCAACAAATTGTAACATTTTGCTCCGAGAGCCAGAGGGATGTGGAACTTCTTGGTAAGGGTATTTAAAATTCATAGTGTTCTGGATAGGATTTTAGGCACATATAGGCTTGCCTAACCGGAATTAGATAACAAATAACGAAGATATAAACAGCAAGTGAAGTCAAAACATATAGTTTACAAGCAGCTGTCTTGTGGAAAGTGGGATTGATCAAACCTTTTATTTGTTTCTACATGTATTTAGAACCCTGGAAATATCTAATAAGTTTTCTATTTTTTTCATTTCATTTCATTTCCATTTTTGTGTAAGGATTTAAATCTTTCTTTAACGTTTTCTTTCCCATGTTAGGTTACCTGGAATCGTTTATTAGCACAAAAGACATTTGTGTTTTCACTTCCACGGCAGCGGAAGCAGAGAACGTTGGACAAATCCTGAATGCAAACTGTTATTTTGCTCTTGTGGCACACAATTTTCTACCACCTCATGAACTTGACAATATTCAGAGACAGTGGAACACTCCTCACACCACTGATACTATGCCAGTTCTAGGTATGCCATAATGTCTTCAAAACTCTCAGTGGAAAGGCCGTTCCACAGAATCTTATGTTTCCCATAAGTTCCCCTTGTGTTAAAGTGAGTTTGACAATTTGGCAAAAGCTAAAAAAAAAAAAGAGAAAAGAAAATGAAAGAAATGACCAAGGAGGCCTGCTTTAAAGACTTTGCAGTTCTGAAATTGTGTATCATCTGTATCCCTTTTTTTCCTGAAGTTTTTTCTATCGGAGTTACTAGATGTGTTCTTGAATAAAGCATTTTGTAGGATCAGATTATTGATGCATCTATGCATATAGTTATATAGTTTAATCTAGATTTTCTAGATTTAATTTTCATTTTGGCGAAAAGATGACCAATGCAATCACAGTTTAATATATAATTTTAATAATAAATTCAGTTATAGCGGAAGACGTTATTGGTCAGATGAACATCACAAATGCCTCATGTGTAATACACTTCAACTTTCCTGGTTCAAAGACACGATTTAGCAAAAGACTCTCCACTCTAGCTGGGACTTTCACATCATCTGAAGTAAGAAACTCTTCACTTCTTTTCTAAAATTAATTGAGGTAGTCCTAACTTTTTAACATCCTTTCTACAAAGTTTATGATTCCGGAGCGTATGAGATCTTGCTGTCACGTGAGTAATTCCCACTCTGTTCCCACAAAAGTAATTTTTGTTTATCTAATCTTTCAGCTAATTTATTAATACTTTATTGACCAAACTTGTTTGGTTCGGCTGATTCGGTATTAACCTCTTTTTTTCAAAGTTTATTACAACAGAAAAAAACGTACGTATATGAATTACTACTTTAGGCATGAACAGTGAATTTTACAGGGATCAACCAACCAATAACATGCCACTAGCCCACAAGGACAATCATATCTTCATTTTCTTACTTTGTGAATTTGATTTTCTGAAGGAGCATGGCTGTGTCTCTGTTATTTTTGTGACTGATGGCCGAAATATGTATCACGCTCCTTCCATACGTCAGCTTGTACAGAGATCAGGTCAGGAAGTTCCACAACTACTTGATGCAATGGCCGACCTTGCAAAACAGGCAAGTCTTTGAAATAAAATTGGAGTATAGTTATTTTAATTTTAACAGACGAAACTGGGAGGCTGCTCTTAAAATTTACAGAACAAAGTAGTGAAATCCTCCTAGATGTTTTAATTTACTCTCTCTGCAGGAAAAAGAAAAGGTTAAGGAGTTGTGTTATTCTCTGAAAGCTTTTGGAACTTGCAGGTAATTTATAATGCCTTATCGTGGAGTAAACCCATAGGGCGAGTTATTTAAACAAAGTGTAACTGTTGTTTAACAAGACAGCCTCTTAAGCTATTCTAATTTAGCTGAAACTTCCATCTAAACATTTATTTTTATGAGCAGTGTTAAGAGGAGCGAAAATTAATTGTGGAAGTAAGACATTCGTTTGGTTAAATTAACCCTCTTATAGAGAATCCCCAAGGCCCACTAATTACGTAAAACTGTGGTTTAGGTTAGGCCTCGTGTAAATAACTGGCCCGCAGTCAGTAAAAAACTGTCTGCTCATTGTGTTGTGTTTGTTAAGCCTGAAATACTCGGGCTCACGCATGGGCTTTAGAACCTCGACGACGACTTGTGGACTGAATTCAAACAACCCCGAGTTATAAACTCAGGCCTCCCATGGAGGAATAATTTTTCCTTATATTTAGATACCAAAGGGGAACGAGAAACTGTTTGCAGAGACACTCAGTGTTGGCAGAGTTGGATAATCCAGCAAAAGGAATTCCTACGTCTGGCATAGTTAAGGTAAGCTTCAGAAGGAAGTTCGTGTAATTCTATTTATTATGTATCTTGCCCTTTTGCAGGCAAAATGAGTTTCACTTTTGTTCCAATTGGTCCCCCTTGCGGGAAAAGTGAGTCGTTCTTGCTAGTCGAGATTACTTGCTTTGTTTAGCGAATACAACTAATCACTCACTTCCTACATACTGAGTCTGTGTATGGCCAAGCTCGTTAGCGATTTCTTGTCGCTCAGTTAATGTAGCATCCTAAAACAAAACCGGAACTAGCAGGATTCTAAATTCTTATGGGGAAACCCTGAGTTTTTCCCTCTAGCCCTAGATTGTTACAATTTTTTTCGCATCTACCTTTAAAAAGAACATTTGATGACTTACTCCAGATACTGATTACGAGTGTAATGGATGCAACTTGTTACTGGGTGCGAATCCTTGAGCACAAACCCTCCGATGCAAACCCGCTGAACAGTCGAACTGTAGACTGCACAGAGTTCCTGGAATTAACAATGGCAGTCAGTCGATGGTACGCTGATTCAAATCATCGGGTTAAGCAAGAGTTGGTTTCTGTTGGTGACCTGTGTGCTGTGAAGCTAATTAACAGCAGTTCCTACAATAGGTAAACCACTAGAGATATGGCAATCATTGTAGATTGAAACACTTCAGCCTTGACATGAACTTACATCCGCAGAATAACTAAGTACTATCAACTGAGTTGATAGTGTAAGCTGACCACCGTAAAGAGTTTCATTTCTTTCTTTTTCTCTTAACGGTGGCCACTTTACGTTATCAGCCGAGTTGATAATAATAAATTACCCTGTTATACTCCCACCGACACAGCACCACAGCTCTTTAGAAACTTACCCCTTTTACTTGCATCAGATGCTCGAATCTAATCCTTTGAAGCTATACTATTGTGTCTCCAGAGTGAAAGTGTGCTATGTAACTAAGGAAGATCACAGTAAAAAGCCAGTGGAAGTGCGGGTAAGAATGTCTTGGTTTATTTTACTGTTAGTTACTTGGTGCATGGATAGCGAAGGGAAGAACGTTACGAGCATGAAGAGCAACGTGATGAGCATGAAAAAAGACTTCGCATTCCTTCTTTTGCGCGTTACAGCATGGAACCAAACGTTTCCCTCTAGATAAAGAAAGATGTATCTCGCTTGTTCACGAGCGCGGGACAAAGAACAATTCTGAGTCTCAATTAGGAATCAAACCTCAGTCCTTCTGATTCCGCTAGCAGGCGGCCTACATCGGGTACCACTGAGCCACAGAGACTCTGCGGTTAGCTAGGCCACCACTCAGTTCACATGTTCACTAGGTGTTTATATCTTTATTCGTAGGTTCAATATGTTGACAGGGGAAATTTTGAATGCGTTCATGTGGACAGACTTCTGCAGTTACCTCCCCAATTTCACTCCTGTCCCTTCCAGGTATGTTTCATCAAGAAATTATAAAACCTTTTTTCCTGGGTTTTATAATGAGAAAAAAACGCTTATGTTGTTGGCAGAGTACGAGAATGGTCTTTAAATCACAAGCTGTAAGGCTAGTGATCTACATTAACAAGCTTTTCGTCATTTTTTTTTCCGCTTAACTCATACAACTTAAGTCCCTTTGAAGAGTTTGTTCACCTTCATAGATAACATTGCTCAGTTTAGCTAGACACATTTAATGGCTAAGTAAGTGTAGGTTTGACCGGTTACGCGTCACCTTTTGAACCTTTATATTGCGCCGTGATTGGTGCTTTTCGACCTTCACTGTTCTGGTGATGCGGTCCTTCAGCGATGCGCTGTCGCTAATTTGTTGTTGTGTTTACTGTATCGTAGTCGCCAATTCTTCAAGAACTTATTTTCCATCGTTCCTTTCGATTCGAAATTTCGTCGGCAGTGCGCATTTAGAAAGTCGCGATCAAGACCGGATCAGACCACATAATCCAGCAAATATTAAGATTTTTTCAATTATTTCACCACGATGAATACCAACGAGCATTAGTGTTACTTCAACTCTGTTCTGTATTATGTTTTTTAGGCAGTTGAGGTGTTCGTGTGCAGATTACAACCTTTGGATAAAGACACTGACTGGACTGACGAGGTAAAGGTTAAGAATTCGGAAATTATCACTGAATTATTTGACTTTGAAATCGCTCAATTTGTTGACAAAGAGTTATTTGGGATACCTTGTGATAAACTACTCGGTGATCGCGTTCTTTTGATTCAACCCAACATACTCTAGTAAGAGTTTCTGAATGTCAAAAATAAACAACTCAACTGATTTTTGATATGTCTGTTTAAAAGATTGATTGCTCTTTGCTTTTATTTAAAACAGACGGCAGCATATATCACACGCCTCATTGAAGGCAAGGAAATGGAAGGAAGAGTTGTTTTGAGGTGAAGTTCTTTTTCGACTGGGAAGACGCATTCATTGAAATTACAGGCGGACAAGAATCGAAAATAACGTGAAGTTTATGGAAGTTCTCCCCCCCCCCCCCCCCACCCCCAAAGGAAAAAATTTTGATGTTCACATTTACTTCCGTTACCTTTAACTGAATACAACCAGCTTGTGTCAACCAGTTGCGGCCAACTGATCAGATTGGGCGATTTTATTACGTGAATGGAGCCTGGCAGCAAAGTCGCAGTGCGCAAAAATACGCAAAGTGTGCCTGTATCAATGAAAAGGTGAATCGCTCGCCCAGTGACTTATTGTTCTCACTTTGGTCTTGCAGCTTAGGCAACACGATGTGGCTGGATCCTTTGGTCGAGAGGAAATATCTTCCCAACATCAATGTTACGACCAATGCGTTGAATGTTAGGATGGAACTGTTGAGGGAAAAACGTGCAGCTGAAAACAAACAGGTAAGAGGTTTCTCCGCTTTAACGCTTGTCTGAACAATAGTGGGGAATTTTATTAGTTTGGTACAATATTCCATCCAGAGTAGCCTACGTTGGACAGATGAGAAAACGCAACCTTCTCTCCTTGACAGTTGAATTAACTGTCCGCTCTAATTCAGATTAATTGTCGGCTGGTCATACTGGCTCAGTTTGAAAACTTTAATTTTTCTTCAACGCTTAGACCTAACTTACACAGTACTGCAAACCGAAAACAGAGCTTTCTGAAAACGTGAACTTGACTACTCTTTGTATTTTGAGACATTTCAGTTAGGCCCTTCTTTTTCGCACGCTCAAATGCACTCTCGCGATATATTGTTGTGATTGTTGCGCTTTCAACTTTTCCCGACGAGACATGAACGAACCACATTTTATCTGTTGCAATTTATCAGTGTGATTGGGGCCTAAAATGAAGTTTTTTATTTCCATAACTCTTTTTAAAGCACGTGCACTTGCTGAGAAACCTTTGTGAAGGGGTCATTGTTTTACAGCCTCTGGAAGGAGGACAAACTCGTGTTTCGGATGTCAGGTAAGGATTAATCCTTCCCTGTTACTCAGGGGTAAAAACATGAAAACGCAAGACCGCCTTAGCCTCTTTCCACACTCAGTTTTGGGTTTTTTTTTCCAGTTGTTTATCCGATAAAATTTCCCATGTTAACTCTCGCTTTGGACGAAGTTGATGGCTCTGTTAATAAAAATGTGAGAGCTTTTTTTTTTTGCTGTTCTTGTTGTTTTTTCTTTTTCCAATGATTTGAGTTGATATTGTGTCTGAACAGTGCCTCAGTGATGAAAAGATTGAATGAAATAGTGCTGAGTAGTTGCGAGTCAGTTTGTGAACACGCAGGCTTTTGAGAGGAGAGCGACAACCCTCTAGTGAAGGCTTATCCACATGTTATCACATCTTGCCATATTCTACAATCGTTTATACCGCTTGAGATCTGTGTACATGGGTGTCTTATTTCAGTGAACAGTTGCCTGCTCTGGAAACAAGTGTGCTACCTGAGGAAGGATTCCACTCTGTGTATGTGTCTGCTGTGGAAAATCCAGGACTTTTTTTTGTCCAGCTGAAGTCTTCAGAAGAAAGGTTGGTAATTTGTAAACCCACATCTCTCTCTACTTTCCAGGTTTTTTTTTTCGGCGAATACATGAGGCAAAATTTTTCCCGCATTTTAACTTGTAGGATTTGACAATTTTTTTTTTGTCATTTTGCTGTTATTGTTGTGGTTAGTTCTTTTTTGCCCATTTGTGGGATCGAAAAAAATTCGCTAAAAAGTTAAGAATTGAAATCCCCCTCTGATTTTCATGCTTCACACTAAATTTTCACTCATCCACCGCTGCAGCACAAGTTTCTTTCAAATACAGGCTTTTGTTCTTCTATATCAGTCCGTTTCTCGGGTATTTTACCTTCTATAAGTGCAAACAGCAAAATTTGAACTCTGTTTTGTCGCTTTCAGCCAATTGAAAATAATTCCAAGAGATAGTTTGCTTAAACTGACTAAATACTTCGTGAGACGACACAGCGTGCGGACGAGTCGACGTTAAACTACTCCGTAGCATCAAGCCTAATACTTAACGCATTATCTGATGTTAATTTTTGTAGCTTAGAGGACCTGAAGCAGAAGATTAACTCTGGAGTCAACAAAGTTGAATCGGAGGAGAACGAGATCCCAATTGGCTCGCTCTGTGTTGCAAAGTTTTCCGAAGATGACCTGTAAGTTACTTTACCACGCTCTAAACAGTGCGTCTTTTACCAAAAAAGTATCTGTTATTAAAATCTCATCGTTGGTATTTTATTTTCGAGCAGGTTCAGTATATCATTGTTCTGACGATTGATTTTGATTCGAATTTACTTGAATTTCTTGGTGATAAATACTGTGATCTTACTTTATCTTATGGACAGGATTATTTTTTCCCATGAAAAATTAAATTTTTGTCGCCTTTTTCGTAAAAATTATTTTTTACTTTGGACGGACAAGTACTTCAAACTTTCTTTCCTTCCACTCCATTCCCCAGGCGATTTTAGTGTACCTTTTCTCTTGGCCACCAATGCCTCTAAGTGAAATCTTTTCCAGTCCTTTATCTCGTGACTACAAAATTGCCCGCTAAGCATTTTGCTTTAGGAAGATATCTAGCTTAAAGGGAGTGCAACTGCGAACTGCGGTGTTATTAACCGTTCCCTTTGTAGAAACAGTATAACCACAAATTTAGTAACACAGGTATCCATACATTACTGTTAATTTTTCCTCTCCTCTAGTTGGTACCGGGCGCGTGTCCTGGGCAGCAGGCCAGATAAAGAGCATGATGTATTTTATGTGGACTTTGGTGACAGAGAGTGGGTAACAGCGGACAGGATTGTTCCAGCTTGGAATGACATCCTTCAGCTGCCCCTCCAGGCTGTTGAGTGCTCGCTTGTCCACGTCGAACCTCTTGGTAAGTTATTTAGGTGTACTCATCTAAGGAGCTTTAAACTTGGCAAGCACGTGGCAAGCAAGCTATGGAAATACGCTACAGGAATAGAAAGTGGTAACGTCTAAAAAGAGTATTCACTCTGCAATGTTGGCTCGGCGCACCAACATGGTCTTCTTGTGATTGTTTTGGTGCGATGCGAGGCTCTGTCGGATCTAATCACGTAAAAACGCTCCGTTGTCGTACTTAATAGAGATGCAACGGTCATCGTTTTTAAGAAAGTCAAAGAGATCTATCAATGAGCGACCTGAGATGTACAAAAACTTTGTAGGGTCAAGGATAGCCTGGATAGCCTTTCAATGTTTTTTGTTTTAACTAATTGTGGTTCTTTTTACAGAGAAAGAATGGAGCGATGAGAGCAGCGACGCTTTCTGGGAAATGGTGACTGATCAGTTACTATTCGCAAAGGTACTGATGTGTTCTGAGCACGTGTCCTGAATGTTGTTCTCAGTCGTTGTTGCATCAGATTGGTAAAGTGCAAAGCGCAGCTCAATTGGTATAGTAGTGATTTTTAAAGTGCAATTGCTCAAGCACTGAAGTGAAATTTGGTCGTCGGGCCGGCTTACTTGGAAAGCATTAACCACTGAATGGATTTGAGACTTTTTGTGGAAATAAATGCAATCACTCCATCTAACGTGTAAAGTAAATTTTTACTTTTTATTAAGAGACTAGTTTTGCACCTCTAATTTCAACTTGTTAGTTTAGTTCTAGCCTTGATTGATTATCCGAATCTATTTTAATCGATTTTCGCACATAGCCTGTTTCAGTCCCCTGCTTGTTCTTAGAGGGGCTATTTTTCTTCAGAATGACAAATACCTGGACAAATTTTTGGGTAGTTTACCCAAGTCCCTCAAGTAGCGAGACAATGAACAGACATCAATCTTGATTTTTGAAACTCATCGTCAGCCTTATCACTGTTTCCGCTTCAGGTGAAATCTAAGAGTGCGTCTCTGGTGGCTGGATGCCACAGATTTGCAATTGAACTCTACAACACTAACACAGAACATGACGTCATTATCAGCCACGAGATGGTTGCAACGGGGCATGCGCAGACGTCTGCTGAAGGAATTAAGGTCTGTCCTTAAAAAAAATTTTCTATGTAAGAGATCTGAATCGCCTTTAGTGGCTCTGTTTGCATGTTGATTCACTCTTTGGAGTACGCGCAAATTGTTATACTTGCTTTGCTTAATACAGTAGTATAGTTGAATTTAATTTTGGTGCCGTGCAGAGGCGCTTCATCTTCAGGGAAACCTCGAAATGTTGATGCTGACTGAAGACCAATGAGGTCCTGAAAATGAATTGTAAATGCAAGCTTGCAAACTTTAGGTTTAATCATTCGAGATGTACTTGATGTAATTCAGTTCTTTGACTCTAATTTTTAATATAATTCCTCACGTGATTATAGAGATGTGCGCACTCTGATTGGTCGAGGATTGCGTCATATGTCGTGATTTAGCATTTCAACAGTGGTTCAACGTCGTCGGTACTTTTATCAACCACGATATTTGCTATTACAGTGGCATAGCTGAGAGAGTCCGCAACAAAACACTGTCGATTTGTTTTTTACCACAACTGATATCGACGTCAAATAAAACGATTCTTTCAGTGCGTGATTATGGTTATGACACGTTAACGCGAGAAACGTTGTCTGTACTCTCATCCACATCGGGAAATTGTGGTTAAAAATCACCTCGCGCGAGATGATTATGGCTGGGGCGCTTAAGATCAAATTGGCTACCTCGCGTTTTGTCAATGTTTCCGAGGCAGTGATAACGCATCAGTAGAAAATTCAATTGCGAAGAGCACAAAAGATGTCACCGCGTTTGGTGGAACGCTTTTCTGAAGAAAGATGTGAAATTTTTGCTGATTGAAATAACTAAACCAGTGCTCAAACTCCTTGCCCATCACGATACTAGTAATCACCACAATTGTAACAAAATATACGCAATGCTTTCTTTATTTACAGAGTTTACAACAGAATTCGAAAGCACCTGAGCAACTATACTCAAACAACTATTCACTTAAGGCTCAATGAACATTCCTGAATAATTTCTTCTGCTTTGTCTGGGGGATTATTCAACAATATCCACTTCGCTTTCGGCGAAGAATTTTTAAATAACTTACTTTATTGCTGTTTTTGTTGTTTTACCTTATTTAGTTTATTTTAATCTAGAGAGACAGCGCAATATACACAGCTATTTTTCTTCTCTTTTGAGTGGGTGTTTTTTTTCCTCAAACAGATTTTATTCCCGCACTCTTTTATTTCTAGTGAGCAACACAATTACAAAGTAAGTAGAGAAAGTGTTGATAAAGGTTATCTGATCACATGAATCTTTTTTTCTTTTTGGAACTCTCTACTTTACTTTTTGGTTTTAAAGGTTACGTGCTGCGCTAATTTCTCGATCCGTCTATTTTAAATCGTAGTTTTCATACCAAAGGATACCAGATATGTGCTTACAAGCCCATCGGTGTTTGGTGAGTATCAGGGTTGATTGATTTTGTTTTATGAGTTTCAACCCTTCTATTACTCTCGATAATTTTTGCTGATTTTCGTCACTGACTAATTCAAGAATCCCCGTGCAATTCATCATGTTGTGTCTTCATATTTCATCATATTTTGTCATAAATAAATCAGACACACTGTGATTGTCATCAGTTATGCTCCTTGGGACATTTTTCTTTTACCTTATTGAAGTATTTTTCGCCATCGTGCATCAACCGATAATTATCTTCAACATGTTGTTTTATTTATGAGATAGGAAGCGCTTCGAATTTTATTTAGACTTGTCTTTTTTTTCACAACGTTTTCCAAACACCATTCGTCACCAGCTGCTTTTTCGTTCCTTATAATATCGGAAAGTTCTTCTAAGATATGAAAACGTTATGCATTAAAAGATTTTGACAACATAGCACAAACTGAATAAAAACGTTATGATGTAGGTGAGTTCAGCCATGAGTTCATTGCTATCAATGGACCGATAATTCTTTCGTTTTGACGGATATGCACCTGGTCATCTCAAACCCTGCCGTGCTCAATTGTTTTTTATCTGTGATGAGTCGTTTCTCGTTTTTATGAAATTAGTGGTAGATGGTATTTTGCATGTTTATAATCGTCTTTGGCAAGGCGTTCGTGTTTCCGTTGAATGTACCATACCAAATGTTATTAGAAACTTTGCGAGCTGCTTCCTTACCTTTATCCATCGCGCTTCTTAACTTTTAAAACGTTGAAGATATTTGGTCATAAGAAACTAAGTAGACTGTGAATCGTTCACGTCTTGGTCAAGGTATCCATGTACCACACTCATACGACTCGCGCTCGCTATCAATTGAAGGTTGTTGAGGGGCTCTTCACGGCGGTTTGTGTGTCTATCTGTTTTCACCTGGCAAGCCTGTTTAGGTGTCTTGGACATCGCTCCCTCTCGATTGCTATTTCGACAGATGTTTTGTGTTACAACCCTGAAATCCGGTTTGAGGAAGCTATACACGATGGGATTTACCAATGAGGTAATGGCTATTGTATATAATGAAATTATCGGCAGGACATTGGGAACGATGTCGAACCGACCAAAAACATCGACGGCAGTTGTCATATAAATGATCGGCATCCACGAGGTTAGGAAGGACACAGAGATGATGAAGAAAAGTTTCGCTACTTGTGCATCAGAGGAGATGTGTCTGCGTTTGTTGATCTGTTTCATTGTGCAATCTAATTTATTCCTCGATGCTAAGCCTTGCCTCACTGCCTTAAAAATCCTAATATAGGCGATTGTCATAAAGATGTACGGAGTGATCACGCCAACGAATTCCAAGCAAACAAGGTACAACAAGTGAATTGTTTTTGAACGATCCGCTCTCCAAAATAACGGCAATAAGCTGTATATGGTTGGAAATAACCATACAGTGATAATGGTCTTTTTGAATATCTCAGGTATGCGGTAAGTGTAGTGCAGAGGCTTAATAATAGCAACGTATCGATCGTAAGTGAGTGCGCATATGTTAGCAACACCCCAGAGCAAGATCATACTGGACAAATAGTCTACAACGGCGTGTGTTGGCCGCATGATCAGCACGGGAAATAAAATGCCTCCTGTAAGTATGTCGGACACAGCAAGTGAAGCAGTCAGCCAGTTTGTGTATGTTCGTGGGACTCTGTTCAAGCAAACGAAACTAATAACGAAGAGGTTCGCGGCAACGATGAGAACGGATATCACGGTAAGGGAAACTGTCACGCAGAGATCCATCTTTGATTCTGTTGAGTTCAAGAAAAGGCTCCTTTTACTCTTGTTGGTTCCTCAAATCTCCTTGAATTACATCGGGGCCGGTAAATGGCTCACAGAGTTAACTTTAGGTTCAGTAGAATTCCGCAGCCCAGTTGGTCAAGGAAGAAGAATCTGACGGAATTGGCACTGCACGCGAACATTTGTATAATTTTTGTAATGTGACGTTATTTCTGTGACAAAAATGAATCAAATTTCTTCGTCAATTGCCTAGGAAACGGTTAACATCGTTATCGTTCCTGTCCCTTCAATCAAAAGCTACGCTAAACACCTGTAAACAGACTGCATTGGTAAGAAAGGAAAGCAAGACAGGGAAATTGTTTTCCATGGCTTTACTAAGAATTTTTTTCGTGACAAATGTTTGATTCTTAGACACCTGAATTAAAAAATAATTGCTTCTGTAATCATCTCTCTGTTCCATGCATATCTATCTCTTTGTTATTGAAACAATCAAAGGGCTCTTGGAGCTAGCTCATTCATGTTATGGCTTAAGTTTGTATCGATTTCTTGGACTTGTTGAATATAGGTACAGTTGAATTCGGTTTATGTGAACTTTCAAGACTTTTGGAATAAACTCTCTCTTATTTTGGGCAGTTGTGTGATCAAAAAAACTTGTGCATTCGTCGTGATGAGAATTGGAAAAAAGGTTGTGTGGGCTGGAGGTAGGATGGGCCGAGGTCATTAAGCAGACAGTGTCCTTTTTGTTGGTGCGTGTGTTTGTGTAGTCACCAAACACACGAGGGATAAAACCACTAGAAAAGTAAACAAATGGCTAGTCACGAAAGCAACCTTCTCGCTTTTCCCTTATAAAAATTCGCTGGTTCCTGATGTACTAGGCCAATAACAGTATGGGGCACATATGGAAAAATCAGTGTGTGTACACCCCTGAAAGTTTTAAAATATATCAAGTCGAAGGAACAGTTTTGGTCTCGGTCTGCATTTTTGTCAACAAAATGAACACACATCGGTTAAAACGATGAAACGTTCGTACCACGTGTAAAGCTGTCACTGAATTGTTTCTCGAATATTGCGCGTATCGAATATTCAATAGTGACATCTCCTTTACATCTCCATCTACATCTACTTTTATTAAGTTAGTAAATTCTGTACCGACATCTCAGCAACTAACTCGCGCGCAAAGTGAGAAGACTATATGAGGGCTTGAAATTATATTAAGAACGATGTTGATCAAGAAACGGGCAAGGAATACTCCACGATAGTGCAAATAATCGTGAAAGATGATCGCGGAAAAGCGATTGCGTGACTCTCGGTAAGTTATAAAATGACATGTTATCCACGTATCTGACGAAAAAACAGTATAAATTCTCAGTTTGCATTTTTTACCCAGTCTGCAGTCTGTATTTTGTACCCGGTCTGCAGTCTGCATTTTGTACTGACCGGATTGGTATTGCTGTTTTTGTTCGAGCGAGCCTCAAGTCCGGACCGAAATGTGGGAGCTCCAAAAAAAATTCTAGTGAGACTATCTTGGCCGCTATGATTGCTATGTGGAATGTATGTTGAAGAGCTCACGAGGAAAAGTACAATGATATTGCAATAATTACTTTATACTAATTGAAGACGAACGCAAATGCGCGGCTTACCAATATGGCGACGTTTGATGCTCTTTCGCGTAGTCACAGCATGTGTTAAAATGAATCCGCTACGGGTCCCCTAGATGTGAACATTTCGGCTTCTCGATTCAAGTTGCATTTTAAGAAGTTCGGACATGTGATTTGAGGTTATTATTTTTATCAAACCATATAATCATTTTATTCCTTTCCACGTGAGTTTCGGAGCTTCATCGAAATTAATTTTGACTTTCACTAATTGGGAAGGAGTAGCATGCGAGACTACTTCCGTTCACTGTCCACAATACAACTTCCTTCCACGGAATACAACTTCCGTCAACATCTGCTCTACCACGATACATCATTCATCGCTTTCAGCATGAATGAGCTTAAAACAGCAAACTTTACAAAACCTTGGTGCTATCGCATAAAAACGGTGATCAATCTCACTTAATCGATATTACCTACAGATTCATTTCCAGATCGACAGTTTTTTTTGCAAGCTTCTTAAAGGTTGTCAAAAGTTTGGTAAGGTTAGGGTTTTTTGTTTGAATCTGCTGCCAGCGAGTTCATGTCACATGCCGTATTGGTTTTATGAAACCTGTAACTTTAGATGGAAAGGTAGTTGACCCAGGATTCCTCTCTGTGTTTCATAAGTGTTTGTGTTTTTTTTAGAAAGTAAATAGGCGGTCTTTTCCCAACAGCAAAGAAAGCATTATCAAATTCAAATGACGGTGTCAAATGTGGTGAAGTATTAAGTAAGTATGCCAATCACAAATGATGTATTGCCAAAGTGCAATAGAATATTTATGAATTAAAAATCAGCTTCATCACAAGAATGATTTGGTCGGATAACACAAACCTGACGAACATCTTCCGTGAAAAACTTGATATTTCTCCACGATATTCCTTTTCTCAGAATTGCTGTTTTTTCTTTGACAAAAGTGAAAACATCTGTCACATAAAGGAAATCAACCATTTTACAAACGAAGTGTGACTTTAATGTTTCTTCGAAATATTATAGTCGACGGATTATCAACGCAGTTATCAATGTGGGTCAGTATATTGTTCAATTGCAAGTTTACTTCGAACTGTTTTCGATTGTGCTTAAATTTGAATTTATGTGATAGAAAGCGCTTTGAATTTTATTGAGACTCTTATTTGCACAATGTTTCCCAAAGGCCATATGTCACCGGCTGTTTCGTCATTCTTTACGATGTCGGCAATTTCTTTTAAGGTTCAAAAGGAAAGAAATCATGACATAAACTGAATAAAAACCTTTCCTGATACAGTTGAGTTTAGCCGTGATCACTACTAGCAATGAATTGACAATTAGGTTTTTTGGCTGACATGCACATGGTTATCTCCAAACTCTTGCCGTGCTCTAATGGTTTTTCTTCTTTTTTATACGTGATGAGTTATCGCACTTTTTTTGAGATACGTAATCATTCTATCATCCTATGCAAAGTTTGCCTATATAGTACATCATGGATAATGTTATTTGAAACATTGAAAGCAGTCTCCATGTTTTTATGCATCGCGCTTTTTAATATTTTTTTTTACAGTCGAAGAAAGGTATGAAGATAATCACTGGCGTTTAAATCTATCTTTCTTTGGCTCGAAGTGTCTATATGCTTCACTCAACCGACCTGCCCTCGATTTTTGGTGAAGGTTGTTGAGGGGACTCTTCGTGACTTTTCGTGTCTCCTTCTGTTTTCACCTGATAACACCGTTTAGAGGTGTCACTGACATCGCTAGCACTCGATTGCTCTTTCCAAACATATTTCGTGTTACGACCCTGAAATCCGGTTTGAGGAGGGCATACACAAAGGGATTTACCAGTGAAGCAATAGCTATTGTATACATTGAAATAGTCGGCAGAACATTTGGAACGATGTCGAACCGACCAAAAACATAAACGGCGGTTGTCAAATAAATGATCGGCATCCACGAGAGTAAGAAGACCACCGAAATGATAAGAAACAGTTTGGCCACTTGAACATCTGAGGAGATGTTTCTGCGTTCGTTGACTTGCTTTCTCGCGTAATCCAAATTTTTCCTCAATGCTAAGCTTTGCTTTACATCCTTAAAAATCCGTAAGTAGGCGATTGTAATGAAGAAGTACGGAATGATCACCCCAGTTAATTCTAAGCAAACAAGGTACACCAGGTGTATTATTTTTGAACGATCATCCCTCCAAAATAACGGCAATAAGCTGTATATGGTTGGAAATAACCATACAGTGATAATGGTCTTTTTGAATATCTCAGGTATGCGGTAAGTGTAGTGCAGAGGCTTAATAATGGCAACGTATCGATCGTGAGTGAGTGCGCATATGTTAGCAACACCCCAGAGCAAGATCATACTGGACAAATAGTCTACAACGGCGTGTGTTGGCCGCATGATCAGCACGGGAAACAAAATGCCTCCTGTAAGTACGTCGGACACAGCAAGTGAAACAGCCAGCCAGTTTGTGTATGTTCGTGGGACTCTGTTCAAGCAAACTAAACTAATAACGAAGAGGTTCGCGGCAACGATGAGAACGGATAACACACCAAGGGAAACTTTTATGTAGAGATCCATCCTTGATTCTGTTGTGTTTCTTTGAACTTGATATCCTTGGATATCCTACAGAAGGCCTCTTTTCCTCTGCTGGTTCCTTTAACTTCCCTGGCTCAAGAATAGTACCAGCATGTGGCATACACAGCCACATTTAGGTTAAGTTGAATACACGAAAAGTTTTCCGTAGCCCAATTGGTCAAAGGTAGAAAATCTGACAGAAATGTCGCGACTTGTCAACTTCTGATTAGTTTTTGTCGTGTGTCGTTGCTTCTGTGACACAAATTATTTCACTTACGTTGTCAATTGTCACCTTAATCAAAAGCTGCGCTTAACACCTGTATCCAGAACGCATTAGCCAGCACGGAAATTGTTCTCCACGGTTTTAGCAGCTGGAATTCTTGTCAGAGAATAAACAGACGTGATTGACACCATGTCTAGACATTGTTATCAAATGATTGTAATCTAAGTATAAAATTGGCATTGTAAAAGATGGCAGACAGAATAGAAAGAGATTGTTGAAGCGAAACGACTGCACGAGTGAAAAAGAAACAAAATCAAGTGAAAGGTACAGTCCCCTTTTGTGTTTGAACACCAGCGCCGGGATAATTCCCGTACAACTCTTGAGACTTCAAATACATCCTGAAAGGTAGATAGTTCTATGTATTCATTAAAACCCTAAATTAAGAATAATCCTTATCGTGTTCCATGCATACCTTCCCTTAAAACTGAATCTAAAGATAGGCAAACAAACACAAAGCAGGGGTTACACATTCAACATCACTGGATCGATCATTTTCTTTGAATTAATTACCAGACCTGACTGTTTTTTTCTGTTAAATAAAATTTAGGCTTATCCGAGGGAGAACCGCTGATCACCTCCGTCGTTAGAATCTGCTGCCGGAGAGAACAAGTCTATGCAATATTGGTTGTATGGTGTCTGTAACTTCGGAGCGTTCCATGTATAATTTTTTTTGTAAAATGGAAAAAGCGGTCCTTTTCTTAGCACCATGATAGCATTTCTATGGCTTAAATGTCGGTGTCAAATGCGGCGGAGTATTTTAATAGGAGCCTTAAATAGTCATGCATCAGCCAGAAGGATATATGAAACCTGGAGAGGACAACCTGATTTGTACGCTTGAAAAAAAAGTCTCTATATGGGTAGATGCTGTCGCTACGATGTTGGAACAAAGCCTTCCCGGTATGCATTCAGAAAATTGGTGTCACTCAAACCATAGCCGACTGCTATCAATTCATGTTGGTCTTTAAATCCATTTAAGGGCCCTCGCCAGTAACCTAAGCGAATAGTTGGCTGTGGCTCGACGTTTTTCTTTTTTGCTCTTATTTGACAAAATTTGGAAGGTTGATTTAAAATGAGAGTGCAAACCAAATTGATTTGTCAGACACGTAACCTAATCAAAAAATGAACGGTTCCCCGAAGCTTACAGTATTGTCTGTAGTTTGAGGTAATCTGTCAATCACAATACACTCACGCGTGCATTTTGCCTTTACATGAAAATTAAAGTAAAAGTCGAACAAAAATCGTGTCCTTTCAACCAGTCAAGGAAAATTGTGTTTCTTTCGATTCACGACATAGAGAGGCAGTACAAAATTTTGCAAGTTGGGAACGGTTGGTTTTTTCATCCGCACCGAAAACAGAACATTATGGAGGTTTGAACGTTAAATTATTGGAACTAACAATCGTAATTGACATCAACACACGGAAATGGTTTCCTCAGTTTTTTGCAACAAGGTTTTTTCGATGCATGCGAACGCCAACGTTTTAACATTATGACACCAGTGAAAGTGTGAAAACCTAAGCAGAAGTTACTGTTTGCAAAGCAACCCGAAATAACTACGCCGTTGTGTCGAATTAAATTTCGACTGATGGAATTAAGTCCCATCCCATTTGACCAACTGATCTTTGAAAAAATTTGGCATGAAAATATCAATTATGCGTGTAGTATGTTTTAATATTACCTTGAGCACAAGGCTACGTATGGTGAATCATCATATAAAATTCTAATTAACGTTCAGCTGTACAAATCCGCATAACAACATGCCGGAATTAGCATACCTAAGATATTCAAAAGAACTTAGTTGCTGTGTAGTTAATCCCAACAATTATCAGCTCACTTCCTCTGTTCTGGGCAACAGATCGTGCATCAATATTCCACAAGCAGTACATTGCGTGCCTGGAGGTGTTTGGCGTCGTCATTCCGTACATCGTCATAAGCGTCGCTTATATTCTGATTTTTAAGCAAGTGCGGCACAGTTTGGCGTTGAGGAAAAAATTTGTATCTGCGATAAAACAGATCAACGAACCAAGACGCATTTCTCAAGATGCTAAAGTGGCTAAAGTCTTCTGCATCATCTCAGCGGCATTCTTATTTTCGTGGATGCCGATCATTTATATGACAACCGCAGACATTTTCTTCGGTCGTTTCGATATTGTACCGAGTGTCTTGCGCACAATTTCATACTACATAATAGCAGTTGCCTCCTTAGTTAATACCTTCGTGTATGCTTTCCTAAAACCGGATTTTAAAGTTGTTATTCGCAACATCTGTCGAAAGAGTAAACGAGAGGAAGCGATATCCATGAAACCTCTACAGCCTTGTCAGGTGAAAAAAGAGACAGCCAGTGAGAGTTAGAGTTCCTAAAGCTTTTTCCGCTTAGTAGTAGTAAGTAGACATTATAGAGACGATTATCCGCTCTGTCGCTCTTCTCCTTTGACCAAGAACTAAACCTAATGGAAAAGGTACGTGGTTACAGATAAAAGACAAGTGACACATTTTAACCAGATAGAAAAGATTTATATTCAGCATGGCTTTGACAAGACAAGAAAACTGGAAAAATTGAACTCTCCTTAACTGAGAGTTTGCATAAATATAGTGACATCCTTAATGAATGTGCGACGCAAGCGACGGCTTGTCAATCAACAGAGGCAAATAAATGGCTGTGTTCTCAGACTTTTTGATTCATCCAAATATTTGATAACTTTGAGGTCAAATATCTCTCCTTACCAGAAAGCTACAACACTAATCTAAATTCCCCTTTATAAACCATCATTTCATCTCTGAAAACCATCAAAAAAATATTTGGGCACTGCCGTATTTTTGTCTTGGATGCCTTTTAAATGTGCGACTGTGACAAACTTCTATCTGGCTCCAAGCGGTAACTTGAGGAAATAAACCTTTATTTTATAGCTCGTTATACATGATGATTGATTGAGGAAGCTAAGAAATGTGAATAACTTTCGAGATCTCTTGTAGGAATGGAAAATTTAATGTGTGTAGGCGAAATGTTGATGGGAAATTCGTATTGTTTCTTTCATCTGTCGTTTATTACTTTGGATATTTGCCAAAATCAGAAAACATGGCTTTTGTACGGCACAGAACATTCATTAGTCTATAATTTGGTTGTTTATTATCATTACCTCACAGTTCACAATAAGAAAACTGTAAGCATCCACGATGCTTATTATGAATAAGTGATCTCCTGCTCTTTGCCTGGCCTCTGGCAATTTCCCTTCCCATGCAATTGGCGTGCTACACATGCAACAGTTATTCTCTTGGAATGGGTGGGTTGGAATGGTTGGGTGGTACTTTTCGCTACATCTCTCACTTCCGAAACGTAGAGCACATGCTTTACACAATCGATATATATCGGCAGAAGTTTCGTTTCCACTAATTACCACGCCGACATTTGCGGAAATACAGCAAGAGCCGGGGAATTTATCGTTTCTAAACGGCAACAACAAAATAGACGTCGAACAGGTTAAGCTTCTGATGCAAATAAAGTACAACTTCGCTTTAAATTGAAATTAAATAGAGACACTCTTTGTGCGATGGTATAATTGACATTTCTTTTGACAGTTTAGAAGGCACAAATTGTGACCGTGATGTCTATTAAATTTCAAAGAAACACGAAAGTCGCATTACCGTCGTAATATAATTATTTTCTTTTTTAGGACAGATGTTTCCTTTTAAGGAAAGGAGAGCACTCAGTTTTAAATCCTTCCGTGGAAAAAAAATCATAATATATTTCTTGACTGGAGCGCAAAAATTAGAAAAAAAAATTTTGATGGAAAGATATTAGGTTCTCTTGAAAAATATGGTTATTTAATTTGACTGTTCTCATGATTAAGCTGCATTTTCTTCATAGATAATCAACTGCACTTCTGCAACACATCATGTGTGATTAGCGTACGCGCCACACACTCTCACACATTTTTTTAGCGTACTTAGCATACACCTTAATTTAAATTTGCTAATGCTGTCTTTGCCGAAAGGAAAGGACCGCTCTTTCACTCTATGGAAAAATCATGTATGGAACACAGGAATGAGAACTTAGTCGGTAACTCTTCTCCTTTTAACCGATATTGCATGCGACATGTACTCGCTGGCAGCAGATTCTAACGACGAGAGGTAACGGTAATTTTGGTTTTTTTTCTTTGCGAAGCTTGCCAGGCGCAAGGGTCCCTTGAGTCAGCATGAATTGTTGTCAATCAAAAACTGTCAAGTCTGGCAAGTACTCTGAAGGAAGAATCAATTAAATGAGGTTGATATCCGTTTTTAATGCGTTCGCACCTGGGTTTTGTACGTCAGTTTTGAATCTTTTGTTTCAATTCAAAGAAATAGGTATGAGTGGAACACATAAGGATAAGAATTATTTAAAAAAACATTTGAGTAAGAGCACGGCAGCGTTCGGAGATAACCAGGTGCATGTCAGTCAGATAAACAGAATTATCGAACTATTTATAATAATGGACTCATGACTGAACTCACTTGTATTATGGAAAGCTTTTATTCAGTTTATGCCATGCTGTCTCCTTAACGATTCTAAAACTTTGAAGAAAAGTGCTGATATCATAAGGAAGGAAAAAGCAGCTGGTGACGTATAGCCATTTGGAAACGTCAAAAAGAACAACGTCGAAATAAAATTCAAAGTGCTTTGTATCTCGTAAGTGAAACAGCACGTTTCAACTTTTAGTTTAACTTCAAATGTTATTTCGTGTCTTTGTTTGCTTTGGTTGGTTAGTAAACTGAATGTTGAATGTATTAAATTTTGCAACCTCCGTACTTTAGTAGTGATGTGTCATAGATGGAAAGGGGTAGTTTTATGTTTTAATATCATCTCAATCATCATCATCATCGTCGTCGTCGTCGTCGTCGTCGCATTCATTAGATGATGAATCTGACATTTCTTTGTTCCTCGCTTGTTACTAATGTTCAGCATCTTTACTCAACGACCGTCGTCGAAGTGTAGTATGTGTTCGAGATATATTGTCTTTATCTTAATTTATTTCAAACGTAAAAGGTACTTTAAAGCTTTTGGTGAATTAGCGTCCTTCTCGATGCATCAGAAGAGAATGTAAAGGAGAGAAGATTCTTCCAATGCTTGCAATGTGTTTTTTTTTGGTAGTCTCGTGCAGCATGTCATTCTTTAGTTGAGACTTGCCCTCTGTTTAAGCGCAAGCCAACGAATGGTCTTGTTCTTTGATTGTTCTGCTTTAAAAGACCTGACAGAAATCGACTGTTGTTCAACGCATCTGCTCGAACATTTCTGATATAAATTCCGAAGAGCGATCTTGAAATCAGGTTTTAGAAAAGCATACAGCAGAGGATTTGCTAGCGAACCCGCCGCCATGGTGAAGAGCGAAACCGAGGATAAGATGTCTGGGACAACTTGAATCCGTTTTACAATAAAAGCTGTTGTCATGTAAAGGATTGGCAGCCAAGAGAACAAAAAGGCCAGAGACACAATGCAGTAGATTTTGGCTACCTTGGCATCTGCGGAAATGCGTCTGCGTTCGTTGATTTGTCTTGAGACAGATTTCAAGTTTTTCCTTAACGCTAAGCTTCTGCGCACTTGTCTGAAAATTCGAATGTAGGCTGCAGTTATGAAGATGTACGGAACGACGACACCAAGCAGCTCTAAGCACGCCAAGTAGACTCTATGAGCTGTTTTTGAATGATCTGCACCCCAAATCAAAGGAACAGAGGCATATATGGCCGAAACTAGCCAAATAATCGCAATTCCTCTCTTGAAGAATTTGGGAACGAGATAAGAATATTCTAAAGGTTTCACTATAGCAATAAAACGATCGCAGGTAACTGCCGAAATGTTGATAACACCCGAAAGTAAAATCATTGCGGTGAAGTATCCTTCGACGACATAAGATGGTGTGAATAGCGTCATAGAAAAAAGCAGGCTGCCAGTCAGTAGGTCGGACACAGCAAGGGACAGAATCAACCAATTTGTGTATGTGCGAAGGGTTTTGTTGAAGCAAACCAGCGTGACAATAACAGCGTTCGAGAGAACTATAAGAACTGACAGAGCACCGAGAATGATGGTTAGATAAATACCTTCAGTTGTTTTTTCCATGCGGTTTTTTTCGCTGATATGTTGAGCGAAAGTCGGTTTACACGTGTAGTTACTTTCACTTTGAATTAGATCTAAACTAAACGGAACCTTCGTGAAGTTGTACTAATGCGTCGGATTAGGTTATTTGTTCCGCTGTAAGCGGAATGAATCTCTAACAAACCGGTATTTTCGATTTTGTCATCTATGTTTTATTCTAAATTTTCTGTCAATGTATGACATTTAAATGGATTAAAAAGTAAACATCAGTCGCGCGCGAAATCGATCAGTTTAATTCAATCGTAGTTTTCTGGTCAGTTTATGGAAAAGTGTCGAAGTGAGAAATTACAAGACGAAAACGAAAGCTCTTTAATTAATTTGATTCAATGGCAGTTTCTACAAACAGCAAATACAATTAAAAACCTGGAGGGATCCTTTTTAGGGTCTGCATCTAATTTAAACTATTGCATCGAATAAGAATAGAATTTATTTCAAAAAGGTTTTTGTTTTGTCTTACAGTTAGAAAACTTACTGGGACCGAACTCTTAGACTGGAAATATTAAATACAAATTTTCCAATTTTCGAGTGACTCATGAAGTACCAGGAGTTCTTCTGTCTCTTAATTGCAAGTTCTTCACCACGCGTAATAAATATATGTTCTTGTCTTTTTATGCGAAAACTTTGACTTTGTCTTGGAAACTGGAAAATATAAGCACTGCTTTTGTGCCTTCATGAGCGGCATTGTCACTCGCAACTTCCCCAAAGAAGTGTTCAACTTTTATTTTTTGTGACAGCAAATGTTCTTGTTTGGGGAAATTGGGAACAGAGAAAAAAGGTTGTTCTTCTGTGCCGGATGTTGAATGACTTTTCGGAAGGCGCAGTTTATATGCAGGTGATAACTGGGAGCTCTTGAAATTTGTTTTCAGTGCATGTATCCATTTTAAAGCAACGCACATCCTGTTCTGCGCATAACATCACCCAGAACTCCTTGCGAATACGCGCACATGCAAGCCGATAACAGGGTGGATTTTGATTTTTAGCTGTACGGTGGTCTTTTGTTCTGAAGGACTTAAACTGCGACCTTGAAAACAACGAATCGACGAGCGATGTGAATTTACGCCGTTTGAAAATGTGTATTCTTTTCCTAATGTATTTATGTATTACATTGTTAGATTTGCCATTTTACCCAGAGTCGCACGTGCGATATATTGCCCACTACATCAGAAAATTGTGGTAGGAAGGCTTGAGGTGTAATATGGAAGACTATGTTTTTTACAGTTGTGTTCGGAATTGTATAATTGTATACAAATATGTTCTTTAACCAATGTGTCAACTTAATTTTCTTTCAGGATCTAGTAAAGAAAGCAGAAATTGTGAAGGAAGTGCAGAGCATTGTCCTGAATAACGAGAAGTAAGTGGGTTTATTCAAACTTTGAATGATAGGCGGAATAGGTGGAAAAACAAACCATAGAAAGGGGGAAATTAAGGAAGGCAGTCGGAAGAGAGTCGGAAGGCAGTCGGAAGGCAAGGAAGAATGAGCAACGTTGGAAGGTCGCAAGGAAGAAAAGAAAGTATGACGGGAATAACTGTGAATGACCTAGGAGTAATGGGGGGGGGGATGTGGTGATGGACAAGGAAGGGGAGGGGAGGGGAGGAGTGAAGAAGAAAGGGAGAGAAAGTGAGGGAATGTAAGTATGGATTGAGGGATGGAGAAATTAAGAACAAGAGGAAGGAAGTGGGAAGTGAAGACGGAGAGTGTGGAATGAAGGGATGGATGGATGATACGAAGGAGGATAAGAATGCGAAGTAAGGTAGGAGGGGAAGGAAGCGGAGTTTGGAAAGGAGCGATGGAAGAAAAAAGGAAGTAAGGGAGAGATGAAGAAGGGAACGGGAAAGGTAATCAGGAAGGTTTTGCCAGGGAAGAATGCCGCAGTGTGTATGGAGGAGGGGAGGAAGGTATTGAACAATGGGTAGAGAGGGAGGCAAGTATGGAGTCCAGGAAGAGAAGAAGAAAGAGAAAGAGAAGGAGAGAACCTTTGAACATTCGTTTTATAATATCTTTAGATCAAAGGATGACATAAGGGATTGTGGCGGTGTTCAGGCGCTTTGTCGCCTGCTGAGTCTAAGCAGAGATCCATTGGTTCTTCAGCATATTCTAGCAAGTCTTGCATCTCTTTCATTTGATAACGCAAGGTGAGTTCTTCTTACGAACGTAGTTGGGTTCGATCGTGATTTCGATCCAATGCAATATACGAAGCATCTTTCATCTTAGTAGTATCAACTTTTTCGAGGTGCTGTTCATTTTTAGTAACTGCGACGAAGTAACAAGCCAAGGTGGACTTCAAACAATGTGCTATTTGCTAGGAAAGGTACGATCACGGGTTTGCAGCTAGTTAAATCACTTTCCCAGTTCGCTAAGATTCCAAAGTTGTTCAGTTATCTTACTCGAAGTGTTCATCACCCTCTATTGTAGTTAGTTACCAGTTAACACTCGCACAATTGCAGGAACGGTAACTTCGGTTGCAGCGGACTGAACTCAATTTTCTTCTTGTTTATGACAAAAACGTGAAAACGCCACCATCTTAAAGCTTTGTTAGGAAAAAAAGAAAGGAAAGAAAACTATCTGGCTCGGTAGAAAACTTTTATTACGCTTTACTTTAAGACGTTCCGCATCATAACGTTGACAATCCGACCAAGGCAGACTATGTAAGCGAGCAAACACAGCTCTCTTAATTAGATGGTACTATCTCGAGAATTTATTAGCTTGTGACCAAAAGGAGGTTTCTCTTTCCGGCGTCAATATATATCTTTTAGTAAATAGGTGACGAAGGAAAAGAAAGATATGATATGCGGAACGTTGTTTGATTTAAAACCAAACCCTTAGAGCTTGAATCATGGGAAATGTATGGCAGACAGTAAAGAGATTTGATTTAGTCCTGTTTGTTGTGAGATTCCAACATGTCGTTTTTCTTCGTTCTCTGTTTTAATCTTTCCTGTTTAGACGAAAGACAGCATTATCCAAGAAAGCATAGCTTGGGCTTTGAAGAACCTGGGAACCACAGAAAGGTAAATTTATTGTTTATTTTCATATATAAGAATGCTATCGGATAGTATCCGGAATTATGCAGTTTTTTTTTTTAAAGTGTTTTACTTATTTCAATTGACGTTTTGAAACTTCTCCTTCTATCCTTCGACAGAAATCAAAATGAGGCAAGAACTCGAGGAGGGCTCCAGGCTTTTTGTGAACTTTTAAGAACCACCATGGATGACAAAGTTAGTTTGCTTTCTTTTGGCTCCTCGCGAGCAGTGCTCTACTTTTGTTTGCGCTTGCGTCGTTTAAGGAGCATTCGCACGATTTGGGTGGTGTGGAGTGAAAAATGATGACCGGTCACGAAACCAGTCATATGATAGGATTTGTTTTCAATTCTGCCCGCTCACGCGCAGTGAAATAAAAACGTTACATGTATGTCGTGTTATTTTGCTTCTTAAACAGATTGGAGCGGGCAGACTGGGGATTCAAAACTCCTGACCTCCCCCCCGAACATGATGCTATGAGACTTCGATTTCAAGTTTATGTCACTCTTTGGCATTTCATGGGACAGGGCGGAAAATTTAGCGTTTTTTCCTTTACCTGTTCTGACTGTTTTGTAAGTGTTACTTTGGAAAGGAGTCATAAAAGGGATAGCAGGAATTGTTCTCCAAAACGAATTGATAAAAGAAAGAGCAAAATGGTTTGTAATATGGGTTGGGGAAAGGAATTGGAAGAGCTCGTAAATAACCTGGATTTTGAGAATACGTGCTGCCATTTTCCTGGCAGGTCTTGGAGAGAGTGACGTGGGCTATTGGATCTCTTGTAGATGACAACACCAGGTAAAAAAGTTTTCCAACCATTGATTTGAGTTGATGAATGAAAGATACCAGTCCTCATGTTATTGGTGTGTCCTTGCCTTTTTTGATAGCTCATCGCACTGAATGCCCGAACATTATTAGTAATTCATGAGCACTAAAGCGGGAAATTTTGAATGCGAACGCGCCTTGAAAGACCAAAATAAGAGAAGAAAGGACCAAAACAAGCGACCCACGAAGACCAACTTTTGGACGCTTTGCTGCTAATATTACAGATCGATAATTTTTCGCCACAGCAATTAAATGTCTCGAGAACAATAGGCATTCTGCGCGATAAATAATTTGATGGGTGGGGAGGGGGGAGAAGAGATTGCACTATCGATTGTCTTTTTATGCGTTTCTAAGAATGTTTTCCGCCATATAGGTTGTGGACATTTCAAACATCTAGGTCTTTTGAATTAATTCAAGGTAATCGTGATACAATTCAAATTTCAAATACACGCACAGCAAGATGACATGCGCAATACGCGCCTCATCTTATAGATAACTTTAATGATTGTTATTTGTTTCACAGTGATTGTCAATGATGGTGAGATATTTTGCGTTTCCACAGAAACTGTCAAGCCGTACGGGATTGTGGTGGCCTGAAAACAATGTGTGAATTGGTCTCACTGACTTACAGCGAAAATGTTCTAGAGCGCACAATGTGGGCGCTAGGAAACTTAGCTATCGACAATCAGTAAGTCGATCCTTTTTTTTTCTTGTTTTATTGCTTGATAACTCAGTCTTCATTGATTGCTGATTGTAATACAGGGTTAGATTGGTTCAAACTCCCCTTTGTAGTATGATTGGTCGTGAAACCTCGCGCCAACGTCAAGCAATCAGATGCAAAGTAAAACGAGTCGAGTGTTCGTCACCCGCGTTTTCCCGCCTTTCAGTTAGTTAGGTTGCTTTTACATTGATTCCTCATTTGCTTTTCGTGGTAGGTGTTTACCATTGTTCTCTCTGGCCATTTATGTCAATCGAAATGCGCTTAATTTTCAATCATGAATATGGAACGCAATGCTAAGGTTCAATGATGCCAAATGCTCTATTTATTTCTTATTTTTCTCAATGCCATCGTCATTGTTTATTTTTTTTATCCATTTGTTTTTGTTGTCTTATTTAGGAATCGCAATTTCATTCGACAATATGGAGGCCTTGAGAACATTTGCAAAAAGTTGCAAGAATCAACCTCACAGCAGGTGAGATCATAAATATGAGCAGAGGGACCAAACATTGAAATGAGTACTGCTATGCGGACATGTTGGCTTTGGTCAAAATTGAAAATTTTCTCAGATAAATTTGTCTGCGTATATGTCCCTTCTGTATTCTCGGAGCTCATAGTTTTCATGTAAACTTCGCCTCGGCAGTGTTTAAATTACTCTCGGCAGTTTTAAGCCAATCACGCAAAGTTAACAGCTCTCCTTCTGAACAGAAGGTCATTGTACACTTTTTTCTTACCAGATCATAAAGCAAGGTGCCCTGACGCTTAAAACTCTGGCGAGTGGTAATCAACACAATAAGGATGTTATGGTCAGACTGGGAGTGATTGGTACACTTCGAAGGTTTGTAACGCAGTGTTCTCACGGGGGGACTCAGCTTCTTCCTTGCTCCACGTTCTTGACAATGTACTTTTCAACAATTTTGTGTCTTTTCTTTTTAGTTTAATGACAAACGAGCAGCAGAGTTTAGGTATCATTCCTCGCCGTGTGTGTGGCGATCTACTGCAGCGTCTTCTTGGCTCAGCAGCTGGAAACATCCATACAACAAGCTCAACCGCTACAGCACCTGACGATAGAGCCCAAGAATGTGCGATCGCTTCTGGCATAATCGTAAAGCAAGAACCTGAGACGAGATCAGTCAATGGTCTGGTGCAGAATGGTGATATTGACAATGAAGATGACGATGACTTACCTCCTTTGGGTGGGGAGGACAGTGACGAGAAAAATGAGAGGATTCCGTCTGCGATGATCACACCAGCCCCAAATACTTCTGAGAACCTTTACCCGAGGGAAAATTTCTCTCGGCGGGAGACGCAAGGAATTGCTGCAGCTAGGTCTACTGTAAGCGTTAGAAATCACGTTGTGCCTCGTGCAGAAGAGAATTATTTAGACCCATTTAGGTGAGCTGGTTTTAAAAGTTGCAATTGTAAGAAGACTGTTTTTTGATGAGAACAAAGCTTTGGACGTCGGGATTGAAGAATCCATGTTTGGGCTGGGGTCACCAGTTACCGACTTTCTGAACCTCCTCCCCTCTTTAGTGAGCACCGCTTCCTCCTTCCTATGCCCCAGGAAAAAACTGTAACATTAAAATACCATTGACAACCAACTAAAATATCAATGCTGTAACCATGGTTATACCGCAGTAATGTTCTTCACTTGGGTTAGGAAGCGAGTCAGTTTCAAATATTTTTTACAATTTCAAGCATGTACCAGTTTCCGTTTGAGACATTTGTAAGTTTAATGAACAAATAAATACAAATTGCATGCGCTTGCATATGGGCGTGAGTAGAAACCTGGGGGAGTAATATACCCGGGAGGCTTATGAAATATATTGTGTGTTATGTTTTAGGACATTCTATATTTTGTTTTAATATTATGTTCAGCGTCAACTGTTTCGTTTTCGGTCGCAGAGGACACACAGTCTGTAAAAGGTGGCCCTGATCCTACGATCAGTTGTCACATCATGTTTGAAGAGTCCAATTTATGTGAAGAGTAACACTTCTGTTTCCTACAATCAGTTGTCACATCATGTTTGAAGAGTCCTATTTACGTGTAGAATAACACTCCTGTTTCTACCACGCTAGAAATTACTGACAAGACCTCCCTTCCTCTATTCAATGTTGCCTGTATGAAGCTAACGGTTCATGCCCGACACAACATTTTTATGAAGGGGAGGGGGAGGGGGCGGCGAATAGGTAAACTTAACAAGGGCAAAAGAGACAAAATTGAAGTAAGAGGGTCTTGAAAAGGTCAATGTGTCAGCAATTTTGTCGCCAATTGTAGGTCTAGACCATCGCAATTTTCACATCCACCCCGTGAAAATAACTTGGTATTGGCAGATAAACAAGGTAACCTGACCGATGTTGGAGTATGGGAAGCGAGGGGAAAAACTTCTGATTGTTCTAACATCTCACCCGTGGATAGGAAAACTGCACTTAACTCGCTTAAATATACATATGTAAGAATACTTTCAACAATTTGAAATTAGTATTTTCTTTCCCTTATTTAAAACCATGATGATTTATATATTTTCCAGCGTGCATCCGAAAACAGTGTGGTCACAAACGAGAGAACTGGTGCGAGTTTGTGTGAAGCTACGCGGAGTGGAGAGACAGCAGACCGAGATAACTGCGAGCAAGCTCAAGTTTAGGTAAGTTTGGCAGCATTTGAGTTTCTTCATTCAAAATCATCTTCCTCAAAGATGACTTTTCGATTAGTCCACCTTAAGCAAATAGTCACTAAAGACAAGGAACGTCTTTGAAGAGATATTTTTATTATTGAGTCAAAACTACATGTTCGCAGGTTGTGTTTTTACTGTAATCGAATCCTTGGGGGACATTCTAATGTTGTAATGTCGCGCACATATCCCAATTTACCATGCACACTTGTTGATCCCAGAAATATGCAGTACGCCTGTCATATGCGAACCTAGTAAATGACCAAGCATGCTTCGGAGTATTTTTGAACGCAAGGGTGGAGCATTCCACCGCGAATTCCGACGTTCTGAGCAGGGTTTAACGAAAGCTGATTACAGGCGATCTACCGCCGCCCAAACGACCTCTCATCGCCGTGTGTTTCAGTAGCTTACCAGAAGGTTCTCGTGTGTGGGTTTCTCCTTAGGGGGCAGCTGCCTGTTACACCATCGGCTGCCGTTTATGGAAAAGGTTCTTGAAACCCGTACGAGGTTCGACCCCCACACGAGCTGGTGACAAATGGGAAACTTTCTTTTAAGAACCAAGCTCAAAGTTTTCCTACTTCGTAACCCTGTAATAATGCATTTTGTTTGCGTGTTTGTATGTTTTTGTTGTAATATGATTAATGTTTTCTTTCACTAGTACACAGCTAAGACACGTAGTTTATGAACTGGACATGGAGCTATTAGAGGAGATTGATCCTGAGGTAGGTCTGAGGTCTTTTCGTTGACAGTCTATCTGTTTTCAATTTGCGGTGTTGTTAATTATGTTCTCTCGTTGGATGATTGCAGCAAAGTACTGTAATTGTCAAGGGCTCGGAGGTACAAATTTTACTCAAGAAAAGAAACCATGCCGTGTGGACGCGGTTGTTGAAGAGCAAAGAAAAGGTAACATATACAATGGAACATGTAGTTTGTTCTTAGTCAACATGGATTGACCCTCATAGTTTCTCTTCTTTCTTTCTGTTCGTTTATTGACTTTCTTTTTGTTTGTTTGATTTCTTTCAGTTGCCTTACGTCTCCATTGACTTTGATCGTTGGGAAGTATGGTCGTCATCGGAGGAGGACGAAACCGAAGATGATGTAAACTTCCGAGCAGCGCCGATGAACCCGGAAAATTCCCATCACACCTCAGAGGATAGTAGAGAAGGAAGGAAACTGGTATTATTGCCTGAAATGCTTGTCAGTGGTTCGGAGTCCGATACTGATGAAACCTTGCCATCTGATGTGGATTGCTTAAAATTCTATTAGCCAGAACACTGAGAAAAAATGTGTTATCGTTGAAATGTGACAGTTTTTTGACAGGTGATCAACTCTTTCAAGAAATGGATTAACCAAGAACGTCACATGACTAGTCGCTAGTATTTGTTATGTTACATGAAAGAAAGTCAAGTTAAATATTGAAATCGAAGTGAAAGTTTTCTTTATTTAGATAGCATTATTTACGGTAATTTATTACATTGTTTTTACATTTTTTAACATCGAATAAAGCTCTAATGTGATGGTAACTTTTGGTAGAGTTATTGCCTTGTTTAGAACGTCACATGACTAGTCGCTAGTATTTGTTATGTTACATGAAAGAAAGTCAAGTTAAATATTGAAATCGAAGTGAAAGTTTTCTTTATTTAGATAGCATTATTTACGGTAATTTATTACATTGTTTTTACATTTTTTAACATCGAATAAAGCTCTAATTTGATGGTAACTTTTGGTAGAGTTATTGCCTTGTTTAGAACGTCACATGAGTAGTCGCTAGTATTTGTTATGTTACATGAAAGAAAGTCAAGTTAAATATTGAAATCGAAGTGAAAGTTTTCTTTATTTAGATAGCATTATTTACGGTAATTTATTACATTGTTTTTACATTTTTTAACATCGAATAAAGCTCTAATTTGATGGTAACTTTTGGTAGAGTTATTGCCTTGTTTAGCTGTACGGTATGTTGAAGTGTCGTTAAAATTAAACTAAAATTGTTCAAACGGCTATTTAGAACAAATCAAGAAACCAAAGAGCCAATGAGAAGCTAAGGCAGATATATGTAAGCAAACTTAAGTACATGCGCAGACGAACGCGGCATTAAGGAGTCGTGCATGTTCTAATTTCAATCAATCACCCCCGGGTTCCATGCGGTGGATAAAATAGATTCTCGCGCTCTTTATAGTCGTGGTTTGTGTCATATCTCGCGAGGTGATTGTAGCAGGGGTGATAAAATGGCTGCCTTGCATTATGTCGGCAAAGTTACCGAGGAAGTGATAAACGCGATAGGAGAAATTTAATTTCTAAGAGCACAGAATCCAACAGGTTTTGTGGAACACTTTTCAAAAGTAAGAATTTTTTGCTGATTAGATTGATTATGGAAACTGGTTGTTTATCTCGATACGAGTGATCAAAACTTATGTAACATATATGCACACTGCCTTCTTTATTTACACATAGTTTTAACATAAACGAGTTTACTAAAGAATCCTGCGAAAGTTTTTGTGCAATTATACTAAGACAATCATTCACATCAGGCTCAGTGAATATGAACTCCATATCCGAAAGTTCAGCCTATAATACGCCGGGATATTTAGCGAGTTGCGTTAGAAAACGTTCGAAGAAATAACAAACGAATGTTTCAGACATTCGAAACCAATTGTTTGAGAGAGGAATGTCAAGGTTTACTTATTACTCGTCCTGCGAATCAAAACACTTAAGACTGTGACAGTTAACGAGTTTTTTGATTCCCTCCCTTATGACTGAATTTCCTTTGTAGTACAACACAAGCATTGTTGTGCTTGCGGAGAGCAGCCAGAGTACACAACTGGATGGCAATTAAAATCGCGGAGAAGCAAATAATGTATCCGCCTTCAAATGTCTCAACAGCCCTCCTAGGAAACAACTTCACCTGCCTCAGAACAATTAAAAAAGTGGACGTCGCCCACACCGCAAAAGAAGCAGTAATGGCGTACTGCATCTTCATGGCAGCTTTGTACCACCATGGTTTAATGACGGCTAAATATCTATCCACACTCATGACTCGAAGGGTTCCCACCATAGCAAAAAGGCATAAAAAGAAAGAAACCACCATGACAGGCGAGTCCCAATCACTGCGATTGAAATATGCTTCACCGACGATCAGCTCCGCGATTCTGAATCTAATGTACAACGGTGTTACTACCCCACCCCACAGAACGTCAGTCAACGTCAAGCTGCAAAGATAGAGAAACCCTGGGCGGAATCGAAGTCCACCCCTCAGAATTGTGACCAGGACCAACCCGTTTGACAGGAAACACCACAAACCTAACATGGTTGTGGCAAGGTAGCTAGAGTAATAACTAAATTGAGATTGGACAGAGGGTGGAAATTCAGAGATGAAGCACGGCCGCCCCTCTTGCAACACTTCGTACTTTGTGTCATTTGTAGTCAAGTTTGGCTCCATGTTAGCTCGCTTAATCCTAAAAAATAGAAAAGAAATAGTTCTTACATATCCATCCTAAACTGAAGTAAGTTTGACGTTTTAGATGTACCGTTGAAGCGTTGAAGCTCCCTAAACATTTTATCTTAGGTATGCATAGTCTTGAGCTTCCTACATATGTTAAGATAATTTATGGCTATCTGAGATTGGATATGAAAACCAATTTTAGTGGACACAATTTTAAACTGAATGAACCACGGGCTACTTGTTTGACTGATAGGAAATCGAGGACTAAAATACGGTAGTTCGGAAAATTATCTCATCGTTGAAAATGTTTTATTGTGCTTCTCATTGACTTGTGAAGGTAAACACAAAAGGTAAACGCAAATGGTTTTCACCGTTTTAATTGAACTGAATGAACCACGGACTACTTGTTTAACGCCAGGGACTGATAGGTAATCGAGAACTGAAATACGGTAGTTCAGAAAATTATCTCATCGTTGAAAATGTTTTATTGTGCTTCACATTGACTTGTGAAGGTAAACACAAAAGGTAAACGCAAATGGTTTTCACCGTTTTAATTTGCTTGTTTTCGTAGACAAAAATACAAGACTAATGACCATTTCCTTGGAACGTTCCGAATGGCAAAATACCGACTAATTAAGAAACAGTCAGAAGGCTCGGATCTACCTCGGGACTTCCTTGCCATATAATAATGAACGATAATTACTTGGAGTTACAGTGTGTAGAAGTCAAGCTCATGAAAATTCATTTTCAAATTAAAAATTCCTGGTAAAGTTAAATTAACAGACCTTTTCTTGCCAACTGTACGGATCAAGCATCTTGGCTGGTAAAAACAGAGACGGTATCTACTGTGTATTTTGCTGTTGATAGTAAAAGGGCTCCGTTTGTCTTTGAAATTTCACGCTCTTGGTACATGTGAATGCAGCTATCATGCTATATTGTGCCCCTAGCTAACCTTTAAATCCCGCTTTTCATTTAACTAATTTATTCTTGTTTCTCGTCAACATGTTCCCATCAATAGCTTAGCTCCATTTTCTGCATATAAACACACACCACCCACAATTCCTCCATTTGCTCTGACCTCGAAACGTCAACTTCGAAACTCTTGATGGTGGCCAATTTACGTTATCAACTCAGTTGATAATACCAAATATCCCAGTTATACTCTCCCACTGACACAGCATCACAGAAACTGACCCCCTTTAGTCATATATAATCTTATATGATATGTGATCTTTATATTGTTGTGAATTTCGCTTTGTATTTTCTTTCCAGCCGCAGTTTCTTATCCTTGCTTCAACATGGTGAGCTGTTGTTGGTATTTTCAGGCAATGCAAGCTCATGCTAGCTAAAACCAGGAACATTAGTGTGCAGCTGATATTTGCTGCTGGTGCAAAAGAGAATCGTATCATATCACTAGTGAATGGCTGTGAGATCCTGATTGCTACACCACCTTGCTTCCTTCGAATGCTCAGCAAATGTTATATATCCCTTGATCGACTCTGTCACTTGGTATCTGATGACGCGGACATAGTGGTGGAGGACTTCACATCTGAGATCAAATGCATCATGAGACACTAAGCCAACCTATTGAAATCCCAAACCTGTCGTTCAGCACCACGCCAGGCAGTTGTCATGGCTTCGTCTTGGAGTGTGGGTATAGCATCACTGGTGAGGGCATATCTTGCGAATCCTGTGGTGTTGATTCCTGAATGACTGAAGCAGCTATCTACAGGGGTGGGCAACAAATTGTAACATTTTGCTCCGAGAGCCAGAGGGATGTGGAACTTCTTGGTAAGGGTAAATTCATAGTGTTCTCGATACGATTTTAAGCACATATAAGCTTGCCTAACCGGAATTAGATAATAAATGACGAAGATATAAACAGGAAGTGAAGTCAAAACATATAGTTTACAAGCAGCTGTCTTGTGGAAAGTGGGAATGATCAAACCTTTTGTCTGTTTCTACATGTATTTAGAACCTTGGAAATATCTCGCAAGTTTTCTATTTTTTCATTTCATTTCCGTTTTTGTGTAAGGATTTAAATCTTTCGTTAACGTTTTCTTTCCCATGATAGGTTACCTGGAATCGTTTATTAGCATAAAAGTCATTTGTGTTTTCACATCTACGGCAGCGGAAGCAGAGAGCGTAGGACAAATCCTAAATGCAAACTGTTATTTTGTTCTTGTGGCACACAATTTTCTACCACCTCATGAACTTGACAATATTCAGAGACAGTGGAACACTCTGCACACTACTGATACCATGCCAGTTCTAGGTATGCCATAATGTCTTCAAAATTCTCAATGGAAAGGCCGTCCCACAGAATCTTATGTTTCCCATAAGTTCCCCTTGTGTTAGCACGAACAGTGAATTTTACAGGGATCAACCAACCAATAACATGCCACTAACCCACAGGGACAATCATAGCTTCATTTTCTTACTTTGTGAATTTGATTTTCTGAAGGAGCATGGCTTTGTCTCTGTTATTTTTGTGACTGATGGCCGAAATATGTATCACGCTCCTTCCATACGTCATCTTGTAAAGAGGTCAGGTCAGGAAGTTCCACAACTACTTGATTGAATGGCCGACCAACGTGGTTTAGGTTAGGCCTCGTGTAAATAACCGGCCCACAGTCAGTAAAAAACTGTCTGGTCATTGTGTTGTGTTTGTTAAGCCTGAAATACTCGGGCTCACGCATGGGCTTTAGAACCTCGAAGACGACTTGTTGACTGAATTCAAACAACCCCGAGTTATAAACTCAGGATCCTTTGGTCGAGAGGAAATATCTTCCCAACATCAATGTTACGACCAATGCTTTGAATGTTAGGGTAGAACTGTTGAGGGAAAAACGTGCAGCTGAAAACAAACAGGTAAGAGGTTTCTCCGCTTTAACGCTTGTCTGAAAAGTAGTAGGGAATTTATTATTTTGATACAATATTCCATCCAGAGTAGCCTACGTCGGACAGATGAGAAAACGCGACCCTCTCTCCTTGCTGCGCTCACTCGTGAGCTATCGAGTTAAAACTCGAAAAAGAAATTGCATATCTACGCACCCATGTATTATTCTTTATTACTCTGAGATTGTCATCAGTTATGCTCCTTGGGACACTTTTTTTTGCCTTATCGAAGTATTTTTCTCCATCATCAACCGATAATTATCTTCAACGTGTTGTTTTATTCATGAGGTAGGAAGCGCTTCGAATTTTATTTAGACTTGTCATTTTTTCACAACGTTTTCCAAAGACCATAGGCCACCAGCTACTTCTTCGTTCCTTACAATATCGGAAGTTCTTTTAAGATATAAAAACGTTATGCTTGGAAAGATTTTGACAACATGACACAAACTAAATGAAAACCTTTTCGAACTATTTTTCTCCATCATCAACCGATAATCATCTTTGACGTGTTGTTTTATTGATGAGATAGAAAGATAGAAAGCGCCTCGAATTTTATTTAGACTTAATTTTTTGTGCATCGTTTTTCAGAGGTCATACATCATCAGGTACGTTTTCGTTCTTCTGAGGTATATAAAACGTTATGCATTAAAATATTTTGACAACATAGCACAAACTGAATAGAAACCTTTTGATATAGGTGAGTTCAGCTATGAGTTCATTGCTATCAATGGACTGATAATTCTTCCGTCTTGGCTGACATGCACCTGATCATCTCGAAACCTTCCCGTGCTCAAGTGTTTATCATCTGTGATGAGTCGTTACTCGTTTTTATGAGATTAGTGCTAGCTGGTGTTTTGCATATACATAATCGTCCCTGGCAAGGTGTTCGTGTCTCCCTTGAATGTACCATACCTAATGTTCTTTGAAAATTTGCGAACTGCTTCCTTACCTTTATCCATCGCGCTTCTTAACTTTTAAAACGTTGAAGAAATTTGATTACAAGAAACTAAGTAGACTGTGAATCGTTCACGTCTTGGTCGAGGTATCCATGTGCCACACTCATACGACTCGCACTCGCTATCAATTGAAGGTTGTTGAGGGGGCTCTTCACGACGGTTTGTGTGTCTATCTGTTTTAACCTGGCAAATCTGTTTAGTTGTCTTGGACATCGCTTCCGTTCGATTGCTATTTCGACAGATATTTCGTGTTGCAACCCTGAAATCCGGTTTGAGGAAGCCATACACGAATGGATTTACCAATGAGGCAATGGCTATTGTATATAGTGAAATTATCGGCAAGACAGCATAAGGTGCTTTAAGCACAATATGTGGACTAATATTTTTTCGCAGCAACAATTTTTAAGTCATTTTTGTGTATAGTTTCCTTTTTAGTCTCTTTCCTTAGCATGGCATCCTCGTCTCGGAGAGGCGATGGTCAGCGCATCAGTGTTGGTGGGCTCTTGAGTGGCTCAAAAGCCCGATTCTTGAGTGGCAATCTTTGTTGCAGCTGGAACAGATGTAATTGGTGGCCTCTTGATCTGATCTTTGACGTTTCTTTCTCGTCCCCCTCTTGATAGTCGCCTCGGCCCTGGCCTTCATCTCAGCCCTGTGAGCCCCGTCCTTCACACCCCGACGCCAGGCTTTCCGGTCTGTCGCAAGGATCTCCCAGGTGTTGGGGGGGATTTCAGTGAGTTGCAGGTCACGCTTGCAAACGTCCTTGAAGCGAAGGAGTGGTCGGCCCGTGCGTCGGACGCTCTCTCGCAGTACCCCATAAAGGATTTGTCTTGGCAAGCGACCGGGGTCCATACGGTGTACATTGCCAAGCCACCGTAAGCGTCTTTGGATGAGTAGTGTAGAGATGCTAGGCATGTCGGCTCGCCCAAGGACCTCGGTGTTGGGGACTCTGTCCTGCCATTTGATCAGGAGGAGATGCCGAAGGCAGCGGAGGTGGAACCCGTTGAGCCGCTTCTCTTGTCTGGCGTATGTGGGCCATGACTCGCTACCATAGAGGAGTGTGGAAAGGACACAAGATTGGTAGACTTGCAGTTTGGTCCTCACGCTCAGCAGGTCATTGTTCCACACTCTTTTGTTGAGTTTGGCCATTACTCCCGCTGCCTTGGCAATCCTTGAGCTGATCTCGACGTCTAGTGATGCCTTGTTTGACACTGTGGACCCTAGGTAAGTAAAAGAGTCCACCACCTCCAGTTCAGTATTGTCGATTGTAATGACGGGAGGTGTCAGTGCATCTTGGGCAAGGATGTTCGTCTTCTTTAGGCTGATGGTAAGGCCGAACTCTTTGCAGGCGTGAGACAGCTTATCGACTAAGCGTTGGAGGCCTGCCTCGCTGTGAGATGCCAGGGCAGCATCATCTGCGAACAGCAGCTCGCGGATGAGTACCTCAAAGGTCTTCGTTTTGGCGCGGAGCCTGGCAATGTTGAAGAGCTTGCCGTCTGCCCTTGTCCGAATGTATACACCGTCCGAGGAATCGGCAAAGGCGTACTGGAGTAACATCGAGAAGAAAATCCCGAACAGAGTTGGTGCCAGAACACAGCCCTGTTTTACTCCACTTCTGACTGGGAAGGCGTCCGAGGTGGCTCCATCAAAGCAGACGGTGCTCTGCATGTCCTCGTGGAAGGCGGCGATGATGGCAAGGAGTTTCGGTGGGCAGCCGATCTTCTGAAGGATCTGGAAGAGCCCGCTTCGACTTACCAGGTCAAAGGCTTTTGTCAGGTCCACGAAAGCGAGGAACAATGGTTGCTGCTGCTCACGACGCTTCTCCTGTAGCTGGCGGAGGGAGAAGATCATGTCCACTGTGGACCTGGCGGCTCTGAACCCACATTGGGATTCTGGGTAAACTCGTGAAGCAAGACTCTGTAGACGACTTAGAGTGACACGCGCAAAGACTTTGCCTACAGTGCTGAGAAGCGAGATGCCGCGATAGTTATTACAATCGCTTCGGTCACCCTTGTTTTTGTAGATGGTGACTATACTTGTCCAGGCTCCTTGTGATTATCTTGTGATTATGTTATATTATATTAGTTTCTATTTTTATATTGTATTATACTAGTTTTTATATTGTAATTATTTCTGAGTGAGGGCCACAAGTTTATTAGCTATGCTATTATGTGTTACCCTCGTAAAATAAAGTCTTTATTATTATTATTATTATTATTATTACAGTGGGAACGATGTCGAACCGACCAAAAACACGGAGGGCGGTTGTCATATAAATGATCGGCATCCACGAGATTAGGAAGGCCACAGAGATGATGAAGAAAAGTTTCGCTACTTGAGCATCTGAGGAGATTTGTCTGCGTCTGTTGATCTGTTTCATTGTGCAATCCAATTTATTCCCCAATGCTAAGCCTTGCCTCACTGCCTTAAAAATCCTAATATAGGCGATTGTCATGAAGATGTACGGAGTGATCACGCCAACGAATTTTAGGCAAACAAGGTACACCAAGTGAATTGTTTTTGAACCATCCGTTCTCCAAAATAATGGCAGTAAGCAGTATATGGTTGGAAATAACCATACAGCGATTATGGTTTTTTTGAATATCTCAGGTATGCGGTAAGTGTAGTGTAGAGGCTTAGTAATGGCAACGTATCGATCGTAAGTGAGTGCGCATATGTTAGCAACACCCCAGAGCAAGATCATAGTTAACAAATAATCTACCACGATGTGTGCTAGCTCTATGACTAGCATGGGAAATAAAATGCCTCCTGTAAGTATGTCGGACACAGCAAGTGAAACAGTCAGCCAGTTTGTGTATGTTCGTGGGACTCTTTTCAAGCCAACTAAACTAACAACGAAGAGGTTCGCGGCAACAATGAGAACGGATAACACGGTAAGGGAAACTGTCATGTAGAGATCCATCTTTGATTCTGTTGAGTTTCTTTTACTTTTATATCCTCGGATATCCAAGAGAAGGCTCCTTTTACTTTTGCTGGTTTCCTCAACTTCCCTGAATTACATCGGAGCTAGTAAATGGCTCACAGGGTTAACTTTAGGTTAAGTAGAATTCTGCAGCCCAGTTGGTCAAGGAAGGAGAATCTGAAAGAAATGGCACTGCATGCGAACATTTACATAATTTTTGTAATATGACGTTATTTCTATGACATAAATGACTCAAATTTCTACGTCAATTGCCTAGGAAACGGTTAACATCGTTATCGTTCCTGTCTCATCTGTCAAAAGCTGCACTAACACCTGTAAACAGACCGCTTTGGTGAGAAAGGAAAGCAAGACAGGGAATTGTTTTCCATGGCTTTACCAGGAATATTTTCGTTAAAAATGTTTGATTCTTAGACACCAGAAGCAAAAAATAATTGCCCCTGTAATCATCTCTCTGTTCCATGTATATCTATCTCTTTGTTATTGAAAAAAAAAAAAAAAAAACGGTGTCAAATCATCACAAGAATGATTTGGTCGAATAACACAAACCTGACGAACATCTTCCGCGAAAAACTTGATATTTCTCCACGACATTCCTTTCCTCAGAATTGCTGTTTTTTCTTTAACAAAAGTGAAAACATCTGTCACATAAAGGAAATCAACCATATTTCAAACGTAGTGTGACTTTAATGTTTCTTCGAAATATTATAGTCGACGGATTATCAACGCGGTTATCAATGTGGGTCAGTATATTGTTCAAATTGTAAGTTTACTTCGAACTGTTTTCGATTGTACTTAAATTTGAATTTATGAGATAGAAAGCGCTTTAAATTTTTATTCAGACTCTTATTTGCACAACATTTCCCAAAAGGCCATACGTCACCAGCTGCTTCGTCATTCTTTACGATGTCGGCAATTTCTTTTAAGGTTCAAAAGGAAAGAAATCATGACACAAACTGAATAAAAACCTTTCCTGATACAGTTGAGTTTAGCCATGAATCCACTACTAGCAATGAATAGACAATTAGGCTTTTTGGCTGACATGCACATGGTTATCTCCAAACTCTTGCCGTACTCTAATGGTTTTTTTCTTTTTTATACGTGATGAGTTATCGCACTTTTTGAGATACGTAATCATTCTGTCATTCTATGCAAAGTTTGCCTATACAGTGCGTCATGGCTAATGTTATTAGAAACATTGAAAGTAGTCTCCATGTTTTTATGCATCGCGCTTTTTAATATTTTTTTTTACAGTCGAATAAAGGTATAAAGATAATCACTGGCGTGTAAATTTATCTTTTTTTTGGCTCAAAGTGTCTATGTGCCTCACTCAACTCAACCGACCTGCCCTCGATTTTTGGTGAAGATTGTTGAGGGGACTCTTCGTGACTTTTCGTTTCCTTCTGTTTTCGCCTGATAACACCGTTTAGGTGTCTCTGACATCGCTAGCACTCGATTGCCCTTTCCAAACATATTTCGTGTTACGACCCTGAAATCCGGTTTGAGGAAGGCATATACAAAGGGATTTACCAATGAAGCAATAGCTATTGTATACATTGAAATAGTCGGCAGAACATTTGGAACGATGTCGAACCGACCAAAAACATCAACGGCGGTTGTAAAATAAATGATCGGCATCCACGAGAGTAAGAAGACCACCGAGATGATAAAAAACAGTTTCGCCACTTGAGCATCTGAGGAGATGTTTCTGCGTTCGTTAACTTGCTTTCTCGCGTAATCCAAAATTTTTCTCAATGCTAAGCTTTGCTTTACTTCCTTAAAAATCCGTAAGTAGGCGATTGCAATGAAAAAGTATGGAATGATTACCCCAGTTAATTCTAAGCAAACAAGGTACACCAGGTGTATTCTTTTTGAACGATCATCCCTCCAAAATAACGGCAATAAGCTGTATATGGTTGGAAATAACCATACAGTGATAATGGTCTTTTTGAATATCTCAGGTATGCGGTAAGTGTAGTGCAGAGGCTTAATAATGGCAACGTATCGATCGTAAGTGAGTGCGCATATGTTAGTAACACCCCAGAGCAAGATCATACTTGACAGATAGTCTGCAACGGCGTGTGTTGGCCGCATGATCAGTATGGGAAACAAAATGCCTCCTGTAAGTATGTCGGACACAGCAAGTGAAACAGTCAGCCAGTTTGTGTATGTTCGTGGGACTCTGTTCAAGCAAACGAAACTAATAACGAAGAGGTTCGCGGCAACGATGAGAACGGATAACACACCAAGGGAAACTTTTATGTAGAGATCCATCCTTGATTCTGTTGTGTTTCTTTGAACTTGATATCCTTGGATATCCTACAGAAGGCCTCTTTTCTTCTGCTGGTTCCTCTAACTTCCCTGGCTTAACAATAGTACCAACATCTGGCATACACAGCCACATTTAGGTTAAGTTGAAAAACACGAAAAGTTTTCCGTAACCCAATTGGTCAAAGGTAGATAATCTGACAGAAATGACACGACTTGTCAACTTCTGATTAGTTTTTGTCGTGTGACGTTGCTTCTGTGACACAAATTATTTCACTTCCGCTGTCAATTGCTTAGGAAACGGCTAATATTCCTTTTAATCTTGTCACCTTAATCAAAAGCTGCGCTTAACACCTGTATCCAGAACGCATTAGCCAGCACGGAAATTGTTCTCCACGGTTTTAGCAGGAAGAATTCTTGTCAGAGAATAAACAGACGTGATTGACACCATGTCTAGACATTGTTATCAACTGATTGTAATCTAAGTTTAAAATTGGCATTGTAAGAGATGGCAGACAGAATAAAAAGAGATTGTTGAAGCGAAACGACTGTACGAGTGAAAAGAAACAAAATCAAGTGAAAGGTACAGTCCCCTCATGTGTTTGCACACCAGCGCCGGGATAATTCCCGTACAATTCTTGACTGAAAGGTGGATAGTTCCAAGTATTCTTAAACACCCTAAGTTAAAATTAATCCTCATCGTGTTCCGTGCATACCTTCCCTTAAAAACTGAATCTAAAGATAGACAAACAAACACAAAGCAGGGGTTATACATTCAACATCACTGGATCGATCATTTTCTTTGAATTAATTACTAGACCTGACAGTTTTTTTTGTTAAATAAAATTTGGGCTGATCCGAGGGAGAACCACTGATCACTTTCGTCTTTAGAATCTGCTGCCGGAAAGAACAAGTCTATGCAATATTGGTTGTATGGCGTCTGTAACTTCGGAGCGTTCCATGTATAATTTTTTTTGTAAAGTGGAAAAAGCGATCCTTTTCCTAGCGCCAGGATAGCATTTCTTTGGCTTAAATGTCGGTGTCAAATGCGGCGAAGTATTTTTGATAGGAACCTTAAATAGTCATGCATCAGCCAGAAGGGTATTTAAAACCTGGAGAGGACAACCTGGTTTGTACGCTTGAAAAAAAATCACTCTATGGGTAGACGTTGTCGCTACGATGTTGGAACAAAGCCTTCCCGGTATGCATTCAGAAGATTGGTGTCACTCAAACCATAGCCGACTGCTATCAACTCATGTTTGTCTTTAAATCCATTTAAGGGCTCTCGCCAGGAACTTTAGCGAATAGTTGGCTGTGGCTCGATGTTCTCTTTTTGCTCTTATTTGACTAAATTTGGAAGGTTGATTTAGAATGAGAGTGCAAACCGAACTGATTTGTCAGAAACGTAACCTAATCAAATAATGAACGGTTCCCCGAAGCTTACAGTATTGTCTGTAGTTTGAGGCAATCTGTCAATCACAATACATTCACCCGTGGATTTTGCCTTTACATGAAAATTAAAATAAAAGTCGAACAAAAATCGTGTCCTTTCAACCAGTCAAGGAAAATTGTGTTTCTTTCGATTCACGACATAAAGAGGCAGTACAAAATTTTGCAAGTTGGGAACGGCTGGCTTTTTCATCCGCACCGAAAACAGAACATTATGGAGGTTTGAACGTTAAATTATTGGAACTAACAATCGTAATTGACATCAACACACCGAAATGGTTTCCTCAGTTTTTTGCAACAAGGTTTTTTTTCGATGCATGCGAGAGTAACAAAGTTTTGCCAACGTTTTAACATTATGACAACAGTGAAAGTGTGAAAACCTAAGCAGAAGTTACTGCTTGCAAAGCAACCCTGAATAACTACGCTGTTGTGTCGAATTAAATTTCGACTGATGGAATTAAGTCCTATCCCATTTGATCATCTGACCTTTGAAAAAATTTGGCATGAAAATATCGATTAGGTGTGAAGTATGTTTTAATATTACCTTGAGCACAAGGCTACGTATGGTGAATCACCATATTAAATTCTAATTAACGTTTAGCTGTACAAATCCCCATAACAACATGCCGGAATTAGCTGAGGAGATGTACGTGGTAGTTAGCCTTGGTGCACTTTCAGTTCTCATTGTGGTCTCAAACGTGTCTGTCTATGCGTTGGTTTGCTTTAACAAAAGATTACAGACATACACTAACTGGTTTGCCTTGTCGCTTGCTGCTTCTGACATCCTAACAGGAGCCGTTTTAATGCCTCTGATACTCTTCAAACCCGAATCGGTGGTCGTTGCGTATTTGAGTAGTTTGATATTACTCTGGGGTGTTGGTAACATCTGCGCACTCACTTACGATCGCTTCGTTGCTGCAATGATGCCTCTGCAGTATCCTTGTCGCATACCTAAGATATTCATAAGAACTTTAGTTGCTGTGTGGTTAATCCCAACAATTATCAGCTTACTTCCTCTGTTCTGGGCAACAGATCGTGCATCAATATTCCACAAGTGGTACATTGCGTGCCTGGAGGTGTTTGGCGTCGTCGTTCCGTACATCTTCATAAGCGTCGCTTATATTCGGATTTTTAAGCAAGTGCGGTACAGTTTGGCGTTGAGGAAAAAATTTGTATCTGCGATAAAACAGATCAACGAACCAAGACGCATTTCACAAGATGCTAAAGTGGCTAAAGTCTTCTGCATCATCTCAGCGGCATTCTTATTTTCGTGGATGCCGATCATTTATATGACAACCGGAGACATTTTCTTCGGTCGTCTCGATATTGTACCGAGTGTCTTGCGCACAATTTCATACTACATAATAGCAGTTGCCTCCTTAGTTAATACCTTCGTGTATGCTTTCCTAAAACCGGATTTTGAAGTTGTTATTCGCAACATCTGTCGAAAGAGTAAACGAGAGGAAGCGATATCCATGAAACCTCTACAGCCTTGTCAGGTGAAAAAAGAGACAGCCAGTGAGAGTTAGAGTTCCTGAAGCTTTTTCCGCTTACTAGTAGTAAGTAGACATTATAGAGACGATTATCCGCTCTGTCGCTCTTCTCCTTTGACCAAGAACTAAACGTAATGGAAAAGGTGGTTACAGATAAAGGACAAGTGACACATTTAACCAGATAGAAAAGATTTATATTCAGCATGGCTTTGACAAGACAAGAAAACTGGAAAAATGGAAAAAAGAAGGGCACCTTCTAGAAGAGGGACAGACATCGTTAAAGTTTTAGAAACGAAAAAATGTGTCAGCCATCAGTAGTGTGTCCACGAGAGCACCAGGCAGTCGTGCTACATGCCATTTCACTGATTTCCATGAAACTTAGCCAGTTTAAAGGGTCTACCTCAAACCCAAACAGACAAACTGATTTCTGTTTTGATTATTTCCAGGGGGATATAGACCACCCCCCAGTTTTTCTTGGTTTTCACTAAGGAGATCGCTTCAAAGTAGGTAAAATGTGTGAAGCTCTCACTGAGATGGTATTTAACTGAGAAATTTAACTCTCCTTAACTGAGAGTTTGCATAAATATAGTGACATCCTTAATGAATGTGCGACGCAAGCGACGGCTTGTCAATCAACAGAGGCAAATAAATGGCTGTGTTCTCAGACTTTATGATTCATCCAAATATTTGATAACTTTGAGGTCAAATATCTCTCCTTACCAGAAAGCTACAACACTAATCTAAATTCCCCTTTATAAACCATCATTTCATCTCTGAAAACCATCAAAAAAATATTTGGGCACTGCCGTATTTTTGTCTTGGACGTGCGACTGTGACAAACTTCTATCTGGCTCTAAGCGGTAACTTGAGGAAATAAACCTTTATTTTATAGCTCGTTATACATTATGATTGATTGAGGAAGCTAAGAAATGTGAATAACTTTCGAGATCTCTTGTAGGAATGGAAAATTTAATGTGTGTAGGCGAAATGTTGATGGGAAAATCGTATTGTTTCTTTCATCTGTCGTTTATTACTTTGGATATTTGCCGAAATCAGAAAACATGGCTTTTGTACGGCACAGAATATTCATTAGTCTATAATTTGGTTGTTTATTATCATTACCTCACAGTTCACAATAAGAAAACTGTAAGCATCCACGATGCTTATTATGAATAAGTGATCTCCTGCTCTTTGCCTGGCCTCGGGCAATTTCCCTTCCCATGCAATTGGCGTGCTACACATGCAACAGTTATTCTCTTGGAATGGGTGGGTTGGAATGGTTGGGTGGTACTTTTCGCTACATCTCTCACTTCCGAAACGTAGAGCACATGCTTTACACAATCGATATATATCGGCAGAAGTTTCGTTTCCACTGATTACCACGCCGACATTTGCGGAAATACAGCAAGAGCCGGGGAATTTATCGTTTCTAAACGGCAACAACAAAATAGACGTCGAACAGGTTAAGCTTGTGAAGCAAATAAAGTACAACTTCGCTTTAAATTGAAATTAAATAGAGACACTCTTTGTGCGATGGTATAATTGACATTTCTTTTGACAGTTTTGAAGACATTAATTGTGACCGTGATGTCTATTAAATTTCAAAGAAACACGAAAGTCGCATTACCGTCGTAATATAATTATTTTCCTTTTTAGGACAGATGTTTCCTTTTTAAGGAAAGGAGAGCACTCAGTTTTAAATCCTTCCGTGGAAAAAAAATCATAATATATTTCTTGACTGAAGCGCAAAAATTAGAAAAAAAAAATTTTGATGGAAAAATATTAGGTTTTCTTGAAAAATATGGTTATTTAATTTGACTGTTCTCATGATTAAGCTGAATTTTATTCATAGATAATCAACTGCACTTCTGCAACACATCATGTGTGATTAGCGTACGCACCACACACCCTCACATATTTTTTTAGCGTACTTAGCTTACATCTTAATTTAAATTTGCTAATGCTGTCTTTGCCGAAAGGAAAGGACCGCTCTTTCACTCTATGGAAAAATCATGTATGGAACACAGGAATGAGAACTAAGTCGGTAATTCTTCTCCTTTTAACCGATACTGCATGCGACATGTACTCGCTGGCAGCAGATTCTGACGACGAGAGGTAACGGTAATTTTTGTTTTTTTTTCTTTACGAAGCTTGCCAGGCGCAAGGGTCCCTTGAGTCAGCATGAATTGTTGTCAATCAAAAACTGTCAAGTCTGGCAAGTACTCTGAAGGAAGTATCAATTAAATGAGGTTCATATCCGTTTTTAATGCATTCGCACCTGGGTTTTGTACGTCAGTTTTGTATCTTTTGTTTCAATTCAAAGAGATAGGTATGAGTAGAACACATAAGGATAAGAATTATTTAAAAAAACATTTGAGTAAGAGCACGTCAGGGTTCGGAGATAACCAGGTGCACGTCAGTCAGATAAACAGAATTATCGAACCATTTATAATAATGGACTCATTACTGAACTCACTTGTATCATGGAAAGCTTTTATTCAGTTTATGCCATGCTGTCTCCTTAACGATTCTAAAACTTTGAAGAAAAGTGCTGATATCATAAGGAAGGAAAAAGCAGCTGGTGACGTATAGCCTTTGGAAAACGTCAAAAAGAACAACGTCGAAATAAAATTCAAAGCGCTTTGTATCTCGTAAGTGAAACAGCACGTTTTAACTTTTAGTTTAACTTCAAATGTTATTTCGTGTCTTTTTTTGCTTTGGTTGGTTAGTAAACTGAATGTTGATTTATTAAATTTTGCAACCTCCGTACTTTAGTCTTGATGTGTCATAGATGGAAAGGGGTAGTTTTATGTTTTAATATCATTTCAATCATCATCATCATCATCATCATCATCATCATCATCATCATCATCATCATCATCATCGTCATCGTCGTCGTCGTCGTCGTCGTCGTCGTCGTCGTATTAACTAGATGATGAATTTGAGATTTCTTTGTTCCTCGCTCGTAACAAATGTTCAGCATCTTTACTCAACGACCGACGTCGAAGTGTAATATGTGTTCTTTCTCTTAATTTATTTCAAACGTAAAAGGTACTTTAAAGCGTTTGGTGAATTGGCGTCCTTCTTGATGGATCAGAAGAGAATGATTCTTCCAATGCTTGCATTGTATTTTTTGGGTAGTCTCGTGCAGCATGTCATTCTTTAGTTAAGACTTGCCTTCTGTTTAAGCGCAAGCCAACGAATGGTCTTGTTCTTTGATTGTTCTGCTTTAAAAGACCTGACAGAAATCGACTGTTGTTCAACGCATCTGCTCGAACATTTCTGATATAAATTCCGAAGAGCCATCTTGAAATCAGGTTTTAGAAAAGCATACAGCAGAGGATTTGCCAGCGAACCCGCCGCTATGGTGAAGAACGAAACCGAGGATAAGATGTCTGGGACAACTTGAATCCGTTTTACAATAAAAGCTGTTGTCATGTAAAGGATTGGCAGCCAAGAGAACAAAAAGGCCAGAGACACAATGCAGTGGTTTTTGGCTACCTTGGCATCTGCGGAAATGCGTCTGCGTTCGTTGATTTGTCTTGAGACAGATTTCAAGTTTTTCCTTAACGCTAAGCTTCTGCGCACTTGTCTGAAAATTCGAATGTAGGCTGCAGTTATGAAGATGTACGGAACGACGACACCAAGCAGCTCTAAGCACGCCGAGTAGACTCTATGAGCTGTTTTTGAATGATCTACGCCCCAAATCAAAGGAACAGAGGCATATATGGCCGGAACTAGCCAAATAATCGCAATTCCTCTCTTGAAGAATTTGGGAACGAGATATGAATATTCTAGAGGTTTCACTATAGCAATAAAACGATCGCAAGTAACTGCCGAAATGTTGATAACACCCGAAAGTAAAATCATTGCGGTGAAGTATCCTTCGACGACATAAGATGGTTTGAATAGCGTCATAGAAAAAAGCACGCTGCCAGTCAGTAGGTCGGACACAGCAAGGGACAGAATCAACCAATTTGTGTATGTGCGAAGGGTTTTGTTGAAGCAAACCAGCGTGACAATAACAGCGTTTGAGAGAACTTCTTTAACCAATTTGTCAACTTAATTTTCTTTCAGGATCTAGTAAAGAAAGCAGAAATTGTGAAGGAAGTGCAGAGCATTGTCCTGAATAACGAGAAGTAAGTGGATTTATTCAAACTTTGAATTAGGTATGATAGGCGGAATAGATGGAAAAACAAACCATAGAAAGGGGGAAGTTAAGGAAGGCAGTCGGAAGGCAGTCGGAAGGCAGTCGGAAGGGAGTCGGAAGGCAGTCGGAAGGCAAGGAAGAATGAGCAACGTTGGAAGGTCGCAAGGAAGAAAAGAAAGTATGACGGAAATAACTGTGAGAGGAGGACAGGAGATTGGAATTGAATGACCTAGGAGTAATGGGGGGGATGTGGTGATGGACAAAGAAGGGGAGGGGAGGAGTGAAGAAGAAAGGGAGAGAAAGTGGGGGAATGTAAGTATGGATTGAGGGATGGAGGAATTAAGAACCAGAGGAAGAAGTGGGAAGTGAAGACGGAGAGTGTGGAATGAAGGGATGGATGGATGATACGAAGGAGGATAAGAATGCAAAGTAAGGTAGGAGGGGAAGGAAGCGGAGTTTGGAAAGGAGCGATGGAAGAAAAAAGGAAGTAAGGGAGAGATGAAGAAGGGAACGAGAAAGGTAATCAGGAATGTTTTGTTAGGGAAGAATGCCGCAGTGTGTATGGAGAAGGGGAGGAAGGTATTGAAATATGGGTAGAGAGGGAGGCAAGGATGGAGTCCAGGAGGAGAAGGAGAAAGAGAAAGAGAAGGAGAGAACCTTTGAACATTCGTTTTATAATATCTTTAGATCAAAGGATGACATAAGGGATTGTGGCGGTGTTCAGGCGCTTTGTCGCCTGTTGAGTCTAAGCAGAGATCCATTGGTTCTTCAGCATATTCTAGCAAGTCTTGCATCTCTTTCATTTGATAACGTGAGTTCTTCTTACGAACGTAGTTGGGTTCGATCGTGATTTCGATCCAATGAAATATACGATGTATCTTTCATCTTAGTAGTATCAACTTTTTCAAGGTGCCGTTCATTTTTAGTAAGTGCGACGAAGTAACAAGCCAAGGTGGACTTCAAACAATGTGCTATTTGCTAGGAAAGGTACGATCACGGGTTTGCAGCTAGTTAAATCACTTTCCCAGTTAGCTAAGATTCCAAAGTTGTTCAGTTATCTTACTCGAAGTGTGTATCACCTTCTATTGTAGTTAGTTACCAGTTAACACTCGCACAATTGCAGGAACGGTAACTCCGGTTGCAGCGGACTGAACTCAATTTTCTTCTTGTTTATGACAAAAACGTGAAAACGCCACCATCTTGAAGCTTTGTTAAGAAAAAAAGAAAGGAAAGAAAACTATCTGGTTCGGTAGAAAACTTTTATTACGCTTTACTTTAAGACGTTCCGCATCATAACGTTGACAATCCGACCAAGGCAGACTATGTAAGCGAGCAAACACAGCTCTCTTAATTAGATGGTACTATCTCGAGAATTTATTAGCTTGTGACCAAAAGGAGGTTTCTCTTTCCGGCGTCAATATATCTTCTAGCAAATAGGTGACGAGGGAAAACAAAGATATGATATGTGGAACGTTGTTTAATTTAAAACCAAACCCTTAGAACTTGAATCATGGGAAATGTATAGCAGACAGTAAAGAGATTTGATTTAGTCCTGTTTGTTGTAAGATTACAACATGTCGTTTTTCTTCGTTCTCTGTTTTAATCTGTCCTGTCAAGACGAAAGACAGCATTATCCAAGAAAGCATAGCTTGGGCTTTGAAGAACCTGGGAACCACAGAAAGGTAAATTTATTGTTTATTTTCATATATAAGAATGCTGTCGGATAGTATCCGGAATTATGCGGTTTTTTTTAAGTGTTTTACTTATTTCAATGGACGTTTTGAAACTTCTCCTTCTATCCTTCGACAGAAATCAAAATGAGGCAAGAACTCGAGGAGGGCTCCAGGCTTTTTGTGAACTTTTAAGAACCACCATGGATGACAAAGTTAGTTTGCTTTCTTTTGGCTCCTCGCGAGCAGTGCTCTACTTTTGTTTGCGCTTGCGTCGTTTAAGGAGCATTCGCACGATTTGGGTGGTGTGGAGTGAAAAATGATGACCGGTCACGAAACCAGTCATATGATAGGATTTGTTTTCAATTCTGCCCGCTCACGCGCAGTGAAATAAAAACGTTACATGCATGTCGTGTTATTTTGCTTCTTAAACAGATTGGAGCGGGCAGACTGGGGATTCAAAACTCCTGACCTTCCCCCCGAACATGATGCTATGAGACTTCGATTTCAAGTTTATGTCACTCTTTGGCATTTCATGGGACAGGGCGGAAAATTTAGCGTTTTTTCCTTTACCTGTTCTGACTGTTTTGTGAGTGTTGGAAAGGAGTCATAAAAGGGATAGCAGGAATTGTTCTCCAAAACGAATTGATAAAGGAAAGAGGAAAATGGTTTGTAATATGGGTTGGGGAAAGGAATTGGAAGGGCTCGTAAATAACCTGGATTTTGAGAATACGTGCTGCCATTTTCCTGGCAGGTCTTGGAGAGAGTGACGTGGGCTATTGGATCTCTTGTAGATGACAACACCAGGTAAAAAAGTTTTCCAACCATTGATTTGAGTTGATGAATGAAAGATACCAGTCCTCATGTTATTGGTGTGTCCTTGCCTTTTTTGATAGCTCATCGCACAGAATGCCCGAACATTATTAGTAATTCATGAGCACTAAAGCGGGAAATTTTGAATGCGAACGCGCCTTGAAAGACCAAAATAAGAGAAGAAAGGACCAAAACAAGCGATCCATGAAGACCAACTTTTGGACGCTTTGCTGCTAATATTACAGATCGATAATTTTTCGCCACAGCAATTAAATGTCTCGAGAACAATAGGCATTCTGCGCGATAAATAATTTGATGGGTGGGGAGGGGGGAGAAGAGATTGCACTATCGATTGTCTTTTTATGCGTTTCTAAGAATGTTTTCCGCCGTATAGGTTGTGGACATTTCAAACATCTAGGTCTTTTGAATTAATTCAAGGTAATCGTGATACAATTTAAATTTCAAATACACGCACAGCAAGATGACATGCGCAATACGCGCCTCATCTTATAGATAACTTTAATGATTGTTATTTGTTTCACAGTGATTGTCAATTATGGTGAGATATTTTGCGTTTCCACAGAAACTGTCAAGCCGTGCGGGATTGTGGTGGCCTTGGTCTCACTGACTTACAGCGAAAATGTTCTAGAGCGCACAATGTGGGCGCTAGGAAACTTAGCTATCGACAATCAGTAAGTCGATCCTTTTTTTTCTTGTTTTATTGCTTGATAACTCAGTCTTCATTGATTGCTGATTGTAATACAGGGTTAGATTGGTTCAATCTCCCCTTTGTAGTATAATTGGTCGTGAAACCTCGCGCCAACGTCAAGCAATCAGATGCAAAGTAAAACGAGTCGAGTGTTCGTCACCCGCGTTTTCCCGCTTTTCAGTTAGTAAGGTTGCTTTTACATTGATTCCTCATTTGCTTTTCGTGGTAGGTGTTTACCATTGTTCTCTCTGGCCATTTATGTCCATCGAAATGCGCTTAATTTTCAATCATGAATATGGAACGCAATGCTAAGGTTCAATGATGCCAAATGCTCTATTTATTTCTTATTTTTCTCAATGCCATCGTCATTGTTTATTTTTTTATCCATTTGTTTTTGTTGTCTTATTTAGGAATCGCAATTTCATTCGACAATATGGAGGCCTTGAGAACATTTGCAAAAAGTTGCAAGAATCAACCTCACAGCAGGTGAGATCATAAATATGAGCAGAGGGACCAAACATTGAAATGAGTACTGCTATGCGGACATGTTGGCTTTGGTCAAAATTGAAAATTTTCTCAGATAAATTTGTCTGCGTATATGTCCCTTCTGTATTCTCGGAGCTCATAGTTTTCATGTAAACTTCGCCTCGGCAGTGTTAGACTACTCTCGGCAGTTTTAAGCCAATCACACAAAGTTAACAGCTCTCCTTCTGAACAAAAGGTCATTGTACACTTTTTTCTTACCAGATCATAAAGCAAGGTGCCCTGACGCTTAAAACTCTGACGAGTAGTAATCAACACAATAAGGATGTTATGGTCAGACTGGGAGTGATTGGTACACTTCAAAGGTTTGTAGCGCAGTGTTCTCACGGGGGGACTCAGCTTCTTCCTTGCTCCACGTTCTTGACAATGTACTTTTCAACAATTTTGTGTCTTTTCTTTTTAGTTTAATGACAAATGAGCAGCAGAGTTTAGGTATCATTCCTCGCCGTGTGTGTGGCGATCTACTGCAGCGTCTTCTTGGCTCAGCAGCTGGAAACATCCATACAACAAGCTCAACCGCTACAGCACCTGACGATAGAGCCCAAGAATGTGCGATCGCTTCTGGCATAATCGTAAAGCAAGAACCTGAGACGAGATCAGTCAATGGTCTGGTGCAGAATGGTGATATTGACAATGAAGATGACGATGACTTACCCCCTCTGGGTGGGGAGGACAGTGACGAGAAAAATGAGAGGATTCCGTCTGCGATGATCACACTAGCCCCAAATACTTCTGAGAACCTTTCCCCGAGGGAAAATTTCTCTCGGTCGGAGACGCAAGGAATTACTGCAGCTAGGTCTACTGTAAGCGTTAGAAATCACGTTGTGCCTCATGCAGAAGAGTATAATTTAGACCCATTTAGGTGAGCTGGTTTTAAAAATTGCAATTGTATGAAGACTGTTTTTGAATGAGAACAAAGCTTTGGACGTCGGGATTGAAGAATCCATGTTTGGGCTGGGGTCTCCAGTTACCGACTTTCTGAACCTCCTCCCCTCTTTAGTGAGCACCGCTTCCTCCTTCCCATGCCCCAGGAAAAAACTGTAACATTAAAACACCATTGACAACCAACTAAAATATCAATGCTGTAGCCATGGTTATACCGCAGTTATGTTCTTCACTTGGGTTAGGAAGCGAGTCAGTTTCAAATATTTTTTACAATTTCAAGCATGTACCAGTTTCCGTTTGAGACATTTGTAAGTTTAATGAACAAATAAATACAAATTGCATGCGCTTGCATTTGGGCGTGAGTAGAAACCTGGGGGAGTAATATACCCGGGAGGCTTATGAAATGTATTGTGTGTTATGTTTTAGGGCATACTATATTTTGTTTTAATGTTATGTTCAGCGTCAACTGTTTCGTTTTCGGTCGCGGAGGACACACAGTCTGTAAAAGGTGGCCCTGATCCTACGATCAGTTGTCACATCATGTTTGAAGAGTCCAATTTATGTGAAGAGTAACACTTCTGTTTTCTACAATCAGTTGTCACATCATGTTTGAAGAGTCCTATTTATGTGAAGAGTAACACTTCTGTTTCCTACAATCAGTTGTCACATCATGTTTGAAGAGTCCAATTTATGTGAAGAGTAACACTTCTGTTTCCTACAATCAGTTGTCACATCATGTTTGAAGAGTCCAATTTATGTGAAGAGTAACACTTCTGTTTCCTACAATCAGTTGTCACATCATGTTTGAAGAGTCCAATTTATGTGAAGAGTAACACTTCTGTTTCCTACAATCAGTTGTCACATCATGTTTGAAGAGTCCTATTTATGTGAAGAGTAACACTTCTGTTTCCTACAATCAGTTGTCACATCATGTTTGAAGAGTCCAATTTATGTGAAGAGTAACACTTCTGTTTCCTACAATCAGTTGTCACATCATGTTTGAAGAGTCCAATTTATGTGAAGAGTAACACTTCTGTTTCCTACAATCAGTTGTCACATCATGTTTGAAGAGTCCAATTTATGTGAAGAGTAACACTTCTGTTTCCTACAATCAGTTGTCACATCATGTTTGAAGAGTCCTATTTATGTGTAGAATAACACTCCTGTTTCTACCACGCTAGAAATTACTGACAAGACCTCCCTTCCTCTATTCAATGTTGCCTGTATGAAGCTAACGGTTCATGGAATCACGACACGACATTTTTATGAAGGGGAGGGGGAGGGGGCGGGGGCGGCGAATAGGTAAACTTAACGAGGGCAAAAGAGATAAAATTGAAGTAAGAGGGTCTTGAAAAGGTCAATGTGTCAGCAATTTTGTCGCCAATTTTAGGTCTAGACCATCGCAATGTTCACATCCACCCCGTGAAAATAACTTGGTATTGGCAGATAAACAAGGTAACCTGACCGATGTTGGAGTATGGGAAGGGGAAAAACTTCTGATTGTTCTAACATCTCACCCGTGGATAGGAAAACTGCACTTAACTCGCTTAAATATACATATGTAAGAATCCTTTCAACAATTTGAAATTAGTATTTTCTTGCCCCTATTTAAAACCATGATGATTTATATATTTTCCAGCGTGCATCCGAAAACAGTGTGGTCACAAACGAGAGAACTGGTGCGAGTTTGTGTGAAGTTACGCGGAGTGGAGAGACAGCAGACCGAGATAACTGCAAGCAAGCTCAAGTTTAGGTAAGTTTGGCAGCATTTGAGTTTCTTCATTCAAAATCATCTTCCTCAAAGATGACTCTTCGATTAGTCCACCGTAAGCAAATAGTCACTAAAGACAAGGAACGTCTTTGAAGAGAGATTTTTATTATTGAATCAAAACTACATGTTCGCCGGTTGTGTTTTTACTGTAATATTCGAATCCTTGGGGACATTCTAATGTTGTTATGTCGCGCACATATCCCAATTTACCATGCACACTTGTTGATCCCAGAAATATGCAGTACGCCTGTCATATGCGAACCTAGTAAATGACCAAGCATGCTTCGGAGTATTTTTGAACGCAAGGGTGGAGCATCCACCGCGAATTCCGACGTTCTGAGCAGGGTTTAACGAAAGCTGATTACAGGCGATATACCGCGGCCCAACGAACTCTCATCGCCGTGTGTTTCAGTAACTTACGAGAAGGTTCTCGTGTGTGGGTTTCTCCTAAGGGGGCAGCTGCCTGTTACACCATCGGCTGCCGTTTATGGAAAAGGTTCTTGAGACCCGTACGAGGTTCGACCCCCACACGAGCTGGTGACAAATGGGAAACTTTTTTTTAAGAAACAAGCTCAAAGTTTTCCTACTTCGTAACCTGTAATAATGCATTTTGTTTGTGTGTTTGTATGTTTTTGTTGTAATATGATTGTTTTCTCTCACTAGTACACAGCTAAGACACGTAGTTTATGAACTGGACATGGAGCTATTAGAGGAGATTGATCCTGAGGTAGGTCTGAGGTCTTTTCGTTGACATTCTATCTGTTTTCAATTTGCGGTGTTGTTAATTATGTTCTCTCGTTGGATGATTGCAGCAAAGTACTGTAATTGTCAAGGGCTCGGAGGTACAAATTTTACTCAAGAAAAGAAACCATGCCGTGTGGACGCGGTTGTTGAAGAGCAAAGAAAACGTAACATATACAGTGGAACATGTAGTTTGTTCTTAGTCAACAGGGATTGACCCTCATAGTTTGTCTTCTTTCTTTCTGTTCGTTTATTGACTTGCTTTTTGTTTGTTTGATTTCTTTCAGTTGCCTTACGTCTCCATTGACTTTGATCGTTGGGAAGTATGGTCGTCATCGGAGGAGGACGAAACCGAAGATGATGTAAACTTCCGAGCAGCGCCGACGAACCCGGAAAATTCCCATCACACCTCAGAGGATAGTAGAAAAGGAAGGAAACTGGTATTATTGCCTGAAATGCTTGTCAGTGGTTCGGAGTCCGATACTGATGAAACCTTGCCATCTGATATGGATGGCTTAAAATTCTATTAGCCAAATCACTGAGAAAAAATGTGTTATCGTTGAAATGTGACAGTTTTTTGACAGATGATCAACTCTTTCAAGAAATGGATTAACCAAGAACGTCACATGACTAGTCGCTAGTATTTGTTATGTTGAAATCCAAGTGAAAGTTTTCTTTATTTAGATAGTATTATTTACGGTAATTTATTACATTGTTTTTACATTTTCTAACATCGAATAAAGCTCTAATTTGATGGTAACTTTTGGTAGAATTATTGCTTTGTTTAGCTGTACAGTATGTTGAAGTGTCGTTAAAATTAAACTAAAATAGTTTAAACGGCCATTTAGAACAAATCAAGAAACTAAAGAGCCAATGAGAAGCTAAGGCAGATATATGTAAGCGAACTTAAGTACATGCGCAGGCGAACGCGGCATTAAGGAGTCGTGCATGTTCTAATTTCAATCAATCACCCCCGGGTTCCATGCGGTGGATAAAATAGATTCTCGCGCTCTGATTAGTCGTGGTTTGCGTCATATCTCGCGAGGTGATTGTAGCAGGAGTGATAAAATGGCTGCCTTGCATTATGTCGGCAAAGTTACCGAGGAAGTGATAAACGCGATAGGAGAAATTTAATTTCTAAGAGCACAGAATCCAACAGGTTTTGTGGAACACTTTTCAAAAGTAAGAATTTTTTGCTGATTAGATTGATTATGGAAACTGGTTGTTTATCTCGATACGAGTAATCAAAACTTATATAACATATATGCACACTGCCTTCTTTATTTACACATAGTTTTAACATAAACGAGTTTACTAAAGAATCCCGCGAAAGTTTTTGTACAATTATACTAAGACAATCATTCACATCAGGCTCAGTGAATATGAACTCCATATCCGAAAGTTCAGCCAATAATACACCGGGATATTTAGCGAGTTGCGTTAGAAAACGTTCGAAGAAATAACAAACGAATGTTTCAGACATTCGAAACCAATTGTTTGAGAGAAGAATGTCAAGGTTTACTTATTACTCGTCCTGCGAATCAAAACACTTAAGACTGTGACAGTTAACGAGTTTTTTGATTCCCTCCCTTATGACTGAATTTCCTTTGTAGTACGACACAGGCATTGTTGTGCTTGCGGAGAGCAGCCAGAGTACACAACTGGATGGCAATTACAATCGCGGAGAAGCAAATGATGTATCCGCCTTCAAATGTCTCAACAGCCCTCCTAGGAAACAACTTCACCTGCCTCAGAACAACTAAAAAAGTGGACGTCACCCACACCGCAAAAGAAGCAGTAATGGCGTACTGCATCTTCATGGCAACTTTGTACCACCATGGTTTAATGACGGCTAAATATCTATCCACACTCATGACTCGAAGGGTTCCCACCACAGCAAAAAGGCATAAAAAGAAAGAAACCACCATGACAGGCGAGTCCCAATCACTGCGATTGAAACACGCTTCACCGGCGATCAGCTCCGCGATTCTGAATCTAATGTACAACGGTGTTACTACCCCACCCCACAGAACGTCAGTCAACGTCAAGCTGCAAAGATACAGAAACCCTGGGCGGAATCGAATTCCACCCCTCAGAATTGTGACCAGGACCAACCTGTTTGACAGGAAACACCACAAACCTAACATGGTTGTGGCAAAGGTAAGCACCAAGCTAGAGTAATAACTAAATTGGGATTGGTCAGAGCGTGGAAATGAAGCACGGCCGCCCCTCTTGCAACACTCCGTACTTTGTGTCATTTGTAGTCAAGTTTGGCTCCATGTTAGCTCGCTTAATCCTAAAAAATAGAAAAGAAATGGTTCTTACATATCCATCCTAAACTGAAGTAAGTTTGACGTTTTAGATGTACCGTTGAAGCGTTGAAGCTCCCTAAACATTTTATCTTAGGTATGCATAGTCTTGAGCTTCCTACATGTGTTAAGATAATTTATGGCTATCTGAGATTGGATATGAAAACCATTTTTAGTGGACACAATTTTAAACTGAATGAACCACGGGCTACTTGTTTGACTGATAGGTAATCGAGGACTAAAATACGGTAGTTCGGAAAATTATCTCATCGTTGAAAATGTTTTATTGTGCTTCTCATTGACTTATGAAGGTAAACACAAAAGGTAAACGCAAATAGTTTTCACCGTTTTAATTGAACTGAATGAACCACGGACTACTTTTTTAACGCCAGGGACTGATAGGTAATCGAGAACTGAAATACGGTAGTTCGGAAAATTATCTCATCGTTGAAAATGTTTTATTGTGCTTCACATTGACTTGTGAAGGTAAACACAAAAGGTAAACGCAAATGATTTTCACCGTTTTAATTTGCTTGTTTTCGTAGACAAAAATACAAGACTAATGACCATTTCCTTGGAACGTTCCGAATGGCAAAATACCGACTAATTAAGAAACAATCAGAAGGCTCGGATCTACCTCGGGACTTCCTTGTTCGACTTGTTGACTGAATTCAAACAACCCCGAGTTATAAACTCAGGATCCTTTGGTCGAGAGGAAATATCTTCCCAACATCAATGTTACGACCAATGCTTTGAATGTTAGGGTAGAACTGTTGAGGGAAAAACGTGCAGCTGAAAACAAACAGGTAAGAGGTTTCTCCGCTTTAACGCTTGTCTGAAAAGTAGTAGGGAATTTATTATTTTGATACAATATTCCATCCAGAGTAGCCTACGTCGGACAGATAAGAAAACGCGACCCTCTCTCCTTGACAGTTGAATTAACTGTCCTCTCTAATCCGGATGAATTGTCGGCTGGTCAAACTAGCTCAGTTTGAAAACTTTAATTTTTCTTTAACGCTTAGACCTAACTTACACAGTACTGCAAACCGAAAACAGAGCTTTCTGAAAACGTGAACTTGACTACTCTTTGTATTTTGAGACATTTCAGTTAGGCCCTTCTTTTGCGCAAGCTCAAATGCACTCTCGCGATATATTGTTGTGATTGTTGCGCTTTCAACTTTTTCCGACGAGACATGAACGAACCATATTTTATCCGTTGCGATTTATCAGTGTGATTGGGGCCTGAATTGAAGTTTTTATTTCTATAACTCTTTTTAAAGCACGTGCGCTTGCTGAGAAACCTTTGTGAGGGGGTCATTGTTTTACAGCCTTTAGAGGAAGACAAACTAGTCACTAGTTTGTCTTCCTTCTAAAGAAAGGCTTTCGAATGTCAGGTAAGGATTAATCCTTCCCTGTTACTTAAGCGTTGAAACATGAAAACGCAGGACTGCCATAGCCTCTTCCCACACTCAGTTTTGTTTGTTTTTTTTTTCCAGTTGTTTATCCAATCAAATTTCCCATGTAAACTCTCGCTTTGGACAAAGCTGATGGCTCTGCTAATAAAAATGTGGGAGATTTTTTTGCTGTTGTTCTTGTTGTTTTTTCTTTTTGCAATGATTCGAATTGATATTGTGTCTGAACAGTGCCTCAATAATGAAAAGATTGAATGAAATAATGCTGAGTAGAATATTGCGAGTCAGTTTGTAAACATGCAGGCTTTTTAGAGGAGAGGGACAACCCTCTAGTGAAAGCTAATCCACATTTTATCACATCTTGCCATATTCTACAATCTTTTATACCGATAATAATAAGTAATATTATATCGGCGTTCAGTGAGTATCAGGGTTAAATGATTTTGTTTCATGAGTTTCAACCCTTCTATTACTTCGATAATTATTGCTGATTTTCGTTACTGATTAATTCAAGAATTCTCGTGCAATTCATTATGTTGTGTCTTCATATTTCATCGTATTTTTGTCTGAAATAAATCAGATTATCACATAAACTGCGGTGTTATACAGGGATTTCCGGCCCTGAGAAAAGCCGTAACAACACACGTGTTAAAACATCGTATTTTTTCACGTGTGTTGATATAGCTAATCAGCTGCTGACAAGTCACTCGCCTTTGGCGCCACTCGGTCAGGTTGATGAATGAACGGCAAAGCCTTCACGATTCTAAATACAAGTTGTTTGTCGGAGCTTTCTCGAACTATGGCGGCTGAAACACTTAAAAATCCATATCGTTGACAAACAGTGAATTTCAAACTTTCCCAGAAGGCAAAGAAAACCAATATACTAAAAGAAAAACCGAAAGTTATGTATTCAGTGGCTTTGGTGTTAGCATTTCTCTCGCCTGAGAATGAAAATCGAAAACTGGAAAATTTGCCACAGGCCGATTTTGGCCGTTTACCTGAAAGACTTCTTCTGTCGGTAGGGAAAATGTCAATAAATGAGAATTTTGTAAATTGAAAATTACGACCATTGTTGTTTTTACAATCATGATTCAACGCATTTTTCCATCTGAAGAGTTAGCGCCAACGCACTCTACAACTGTTATTCGGGGATTGTCGATTCATTTATTTTCATTCAATAATGAAGTCGGCTTTTCTTCTCAGGAAAGGGCTATTATGTTTATATGATAAACAAAATAATACATGGAATACATCTCGAGTTCAACTCGACGTCTCACTCGTTCGCTGCGCTCACTTGTGAGCTATCGAGTTAAAACTCGAAAAAGAAGTTGCATATCTACGCGCGCCCATGTATTATTCTTTATTACTCTGAGATTGTCATCAGTTATGCTCCTTAGGACACTTTTTTTTGCCTTATCGAAGTATTTTTCTCCATCATCAACCGATAATTATCTTCAACGTGTTGTTTTATTCATGAGATAGGAAGCGCTTCGAATTTTATTTAGACTTGTCATTTTTTCACAACGTTTTCCAAAGACCATAGGCCACCAGCTGCTTATTCGTTCCTTATAATATCGGAAGTTCTTTTAAGATATAAAAACGTTATGCTTGGAAAGATTTTGACAACATGGCACAAACTGAATGAAAACCTTTTCGAACTATTTTTCTCCATCATCAACCGATAATCATCTTTGACGTGTTGTTTTATTTATGAGAGAGAAAGATAGAAAGCGTCTCGAATTTTATTTAGACTTAATTTTTTGCGCATCGTTTTTCAAAGGTCATACATCATCAGGTACGTTTTCGTTCTTCTGAGGTATATAAAACGTTATGCATTAAAATATTTTGACAACATAGCACAAACTGAATAGAAACCTTTTGATATAGGTGAGTTCAGCTATGAGTTCCGCATTGCTATCAATGGACTGATAATTCTTCCGTCTTGGTTGACATGCACCTGACCATCTCGAAACCTTCCCGTGCTCAAGTGTTTATCATCTGTGATGAGTCGTTACTCGTTTTTATGAGATTAGTGCTAGCTGGTGTTTTGCATATACATAATCGTCCCTGGCAAGGTGTTCGTGTCTCCCTTGAATGTACCATACCTAATGTTATTTGAAAATTTGCGAGCTGCTTCCTTACCTTTATCCATCGCGCTTCTTAACTTTTAAAAAGTTGAAGAAATTTGATTACAAGATATTAAGTAGACTGTGAATCGTTCACGTCTTGGTCGAGGTATCCATGTGCCACACTCATACGACTCGCACTCGCTATTAATTGAAGGTTGTTGAGGGGGCTCTTCACGGCGGTTTGTGTGTCTTCTGTTTTCACCTGGCAAACCTGTTTAGTTGTCTTGGACATCGCTTCCGTTCGATTGCTATTTCGACAGATATTTCGTGTTGCAACCCTGAAATCCGGTTTGAGGAAGCCATACACGAAGGGATTTACCAATGAGGCGATGGCTATTGTATATAGTGAAATTATCGGCAAGACGGTGGGAACGATGTCGAACCGACCAAAAAAACGGAGGGCGGTTGTCATATAAATGATCGGCATCCACGAGATTAGGAAGGCCACAGAGATGATGAAGAAAAGTTTCGCTACTTGAGTATCTGAGGAGATTCGTCTGCGTCTGTTGATCTGTTTCATTGTGCAATCCAATTTATTCCTCAATGCTAAGCGTTGCCTCACTGCCTTAAAAATCCTAATATAGGCGATTGTCATGAAGATGTACGGAGTGATCACGCCAACGAATTCCAGGCAAACAAGGTACACCAAGTGAATTGTTTTTGAACGATCCGTTCTCCAAAATAATGGCAGTAAGGCGTATATGGTTGGAAATAACCATACAGCGATTATGGTTTTTTTGAATATCTCAGGTATGCGGTAAGTGTAGTGTAGAGGTTTAGTAATGGCAACGTATCGATCGTAAGTGAGTGCGCATATGTTAGCAACACCCCAGAGCAAGATCATAGTTAACAAATAATCTACCACGATGTGTGCTAGCCCTATGACTAGCATGGGAAATAAAATGCCTCCTGTAAGTATGTCGGACACAGCAAGTGAAACAGTCAGCCAGTTTGTGTATGTTCGTGGGACTCTTTTCAAGCCAACTAAACTAACAACGAAGAGGTTCGCGGCAACAATGAGAACGGATAACACGGTAAGGGAAACTGTCACGTAGAGATCCATCTTTGATTCTGTTGAGTTTCTTTTACCTTTATATCCTCGGATATGCAAGAGAAGGCTCCTTTTACTTTTGCTGGTTTCCTCAACTTCCCTGAATTACATCGGAGCTAGTAAATGGCTCACAGGGTTAACTTTAGGTTAAGTAGAATTCCGCAGCCCAGTTGGTCAAGGAAGGAGAATCTGAAAGAAATGGCACTGCATGCGAACATTTGCATAATTTTTGTAATATGACGTTATTTCTATGACATAAATGACTCAAATTTCTGTGTCAATTGCCTAGAAAACGGTTAACATCGTTATCGTTCGTGTCTCATCTGTCAAAAGCTGCGCTAACACCTGTAAACAGACCGCTTTGGTGAGAAAGGAAAGCAAGACAGGGAATTGTTTTCCATGGCTTTACCAGGAATAGTTTCGTGACAAATGTTTGATACTTAGACACCAGAAGCAAAAAATAATTGCCCCTGTAATCATCTCTCTGTTCCATGTATATCTATCTGACCCAGGATTCCTCTCTGTGTTTCATAATGTTTTTTAGAAAGTAAATAGGCAGTATTTTCCCTACAGCAAAGAATGCATTATCAAATTCAAATGACGATGTCTAATGCGGTGAAGTATTAAGTAACTATGCTAATCACAAATGATGTATTGCCAAAGTGCAATAGAATATTCATGAATTAAAAATCAGCTTCATCACAAGAATGATTTGGTCGAATAACACAAACCTGACGAACATTTTCCGTGAAAAACTTGATATTTCTCCACGACATTCCTTTCCTCAGAATTGCTGTTTTTTCTTTTAACAAAAGTGAAAACATCTGTCACATAAAGGAAATCAACCATATTACAAACGTAGTGTGACTTTAATGTTTTTTCGAAATATTATAGTCGACGGATTATCAACGCAGTTATCAATGCGGGTCAGTATATTGTTCAAATTGCTAGTTTACTTCGAACTGTTTTCGATTGTGCTTAAATTTGAATTTATGAGATACAAAGCGCTTTGAATTTTTATTCAGACTCTTATTTGCACAACGTTTCCCAAAGGCCATACGTCACCAGCTGCTTCGTCATTCTTTACGATGTCGGCAATTTCCTGTAAGGTTCAAAAGGAAAGAAATCATGACACAAACTGAATAAAAACCTTTCCTGATACAGTTGAGTTTAGCCATGAATCCACTACTAGCAATGAATTGACAATTAGGCTTTTTGGCTGACATGCACATGGTTATCTCCAAACTCTTGCCGTACTCTAATGGTTTTTTTCTTTTTTATACGTGATGAGTTATCGCACTTTTTGAGGTACGTAATCATTCTGTCATTCTATGCAAAGTTTGCCTATACAGTGCGTCATGGCTAATGTTATTAGAAACATTGAAAGTAGTCTCCATGTTTTTATGCATCACGCTTTTTAAATTTTTTTTTACAGTCGAATAAAGGTATAAAGATAATCACTAGCGTGTAAATTCATCTTTTTTTTGGCTCAAAGTGTCTATGTACCTCACTCAACTCAACCGACCTGCCCTCGATCTTTGGTGAAGATTGTTAAGGGGACTCTTCGTGATTTTTCGTGTCTCCTTCTGTTTTCGCCTGATAACACCGTTTAGGTGTCTCTGACATCGCTAGCACTCGATTGTCCTTTCCAAACATATTTCGTGTTACAACCCTGAAATCCGGTTTGAGGAAGGCATACACAAAGGGATTTACCAATGAAGCAATAGCTATTGTATACATTGAAATAGTCGGCAGAACATTTGGAACGATGTCGAACCGACCAAAAACATCAACGGCGGTTGTCAAATAAATGATCGGCATCCACGAGAGTAAGAAGACCACCGAGATGATAAAAAACAGTTTCGCCACTTGAGCATCTGAGGAGATGTTTCTGCGTTCGTTAACTTGCTTTCTCGCGTAATCCAAAATTTTTCTCAATGCTAAGCTTTGCTTTACTTCCTTAAAAATCCGTAAGTAGGCGATTGTAATGAAAAAGTATGGAATGATCACCCCAGTTAATTCTAAGCAAACAAGGTACACCAGGTGTATTATTTTTGAACGATCATCCCTCCAAAATAACGGCAATAAGCTGTATATGGTTGGAAATAACCATACAGTGATAATGGTCTTTTTGAATATCTCAGGTATGCGGTAAGCGTAGTGCAGAGGCTTAATAATGGCAACGTATCGATCGTAAGTGAGTGCGCATATGTTAGTAACACCCCAGAGCAAGATCATACTTGACAGATAGTCTGCAACGGCGTGTGTTGGCCGCATGATCAGCATGGGAAACAAAATGCCTCCTGTAAGTATGTCGGACACAGCAAGTGAAACAGTCAGCCAGTTTGTATATGTTCGTGGGACTCTGTTCAAGCAAACCAAACTAATAACGAAGAGGTTCGCGGCAACGATGAGAACGGATAACACACCAAGGGAAACTTTTATGTAGAGATCCATCCTTGATTCTGTTGTGTTTCTTTGAACTTGATATCTTTGGATATCCTACAGAAGGCCTCTTTTCTTCTGCTGGTTCCTCTAACTTCCCTGGCTTAACAATAGTACCAACATCTGGCATACACAGCCACATTTAGGTTAAGTTGAAATACACGAAAAGTTTTCCGTAACCCAATTGGTCAAAGGTAGATAATCTGACAGAAATGACACGACTTGTCAACTTCTGATTAGTTTTTGTCGTGTGACGTTGCTTCTGTGGTGACACAAATTATTTCACTTACGGTGTCAATTGCTTAGGAAACGGCTAATATTCCTTTTAATCTTGTCACCTTAATCAAAAGCTGCGCTTAACACCTGTATCCAGAACGCATTAGCCAGCAAGTCTATGCAATATTGGTTGTATGGTGTCTGTAACTTCGGAGCGTTCCATGTATAATCTTTTTTGTAAAGTGGAAAAAGCGATCCTTTTCCTAGCGCCAGGATATCATTTCTTTGGCTTAAATGTCGGTGTCAAATGCGGCGAAGTATTTTTAATAGGAACCTTAAATAGTCATGCATCAGCCAGAAGGGTATTTAAAACCTGGAGAGGACAACCTGGTTTGTACGCTTGAAAAAAAATCACTCTATGGGTAGACGTTGTCGCTACGATGTTGGAACAAAGCCTTCCCGGTATGCATTCAGAAGATTGGTGTCACTCAAAACATAGCCGACTGCTATCAACTCATGTTTGTCTTTAAATCCATTTAAGGGCCCTCGCCAGGAACTTTAGCGAATAGTTGGCTGTGGCTCGATGTTTTTTTTTTGCTCTTATTTGACTAAATTTGGAAGGTTGATTTAGAATGAGAGTGCAAACCGAACTGATTTGTCAGAAACGTAACCTAATCAAAAAATGAACGGTTCCCCGAAGCTTACAGTATTGTCTGTAGTTTGAGGCAATCTGTCAATCACAATACATTCACCCGTGGATTTTGCCTTTACATGAAAATTAAAATAAAAGTCGAACAAAAATCGTGTCCTTTCAACCAGTCAAGGAAAATTGTGTTTCTTTCGATTCACGACATAATGAGGCAGTACAAAATTTTGCAAGTTGGGAACGGTTGGCTTTTTCATCCGCACCGAAAACAGAACATTATGGAGGTTTGAACGTTAAATTATTGGAACTAACAATGGTAATTGACATCAACACATCGAAATGGTTTCCTCAGTTTTTTGCAACAAGGTTTTTTTTCGATGCATGCGAGAGTGACAAAGTTCTGCCAACGTTTTAACATTATGACAACAGTGAAAGTATGAAAACCTAAGCAGAAGTTACTGCTTGCAAAGCAACCCTGAATAACTACGCTGTTGTGTCGAATTAAATTTCGACTGATGGAATTAAGTCCTATCCCATTTGACCATCTGACCTTTGAAAAAATTTGGCATGAAAATATCGATTAGGTGTGTAGTATGTTTTAATATTACCTTGAGCACAAGGCTACGTGTGGTGAATCACCATATTAAATTCTAATTAACGTTCAGCTGTACAAATCCGCATAACAACATGCCGGAATTAGCTGAGGAGATGTACGTGGTAGTTAGCCTTGGTGCACTTTCAGTTCTCATTGTGGTCTCAAACGTGTCTGTCTATGCGTTGGTTTGCTTCAACAAAAGATTACGGACATACACTAACTGGTTTGCCTTGTCGCTTGCTGCTTCTGACATCCTAACAGGAGCCGTTTTAATGCCTCTGACACTCTTCAAACCCGAATCGGTGGTTGTTGCGTATTTTAGTAGTTTGATATTACTCTGGGGTGTTGGTAACATCTGCGCACTCACTTACGATCGCTTCGTTGCTGCAATGATGCCTCTGCAGTATCCTTGTCGCATACCTAAGATATTCAAAAGAACTTTAGTTGCTGTGTGGTTAATCTCAACAATTATCAGCTTACTTCCTCTGTTCTGGGCAACAGATCGTGCATCAATATTCCACAAGTGGTACATTGCGTGCCTGGAGGTGTTTGGCGTCGTCGTTCCGTACATCTTCATAAGCGTCGCTTATATTCGGATTTTTAAGCAAGTGCGGCACAGTTTGGCGTTGAGGAAAAAATTTGTATCTGCGATAAAACAGATCAACGAACCAAGACGCATTTCTCAAGATGCTAAAGTGGCTAAAGTCTTCTGCATCATCTCAGCGGCATTCTTATTTTCGTGGATGCCGATCATTTATATGACAACCGCAGACATTTTCTTCGGTCGTCTCGATATTGTACCGAGTGTCTTGGGCACAATTTCATTCTACATAGTAGCAGTTGCCTCCTTAGTTAATCCCTTCGTGTATGCTTTCCTAAAACCGGATTTTAAAGTTGTTATTCGCAACATCTGTCGAAAGAGTAAACGAGAGGAAGCGATATCCATGAAACCTCTACAGCCTTGTCAGGTGAAAAAAGAGACAGCCAGTGAGAGTTAGAGTTCCTGAAGCTTTTTCCGCTTAGTAGTAGTAAGTAGACATTATAGAGACGATTATCCGCTCTGTCGCTCTTCTCCTTTGACCAAGAACTAAACCTAATGGAAAAGGTACGTGGTTACAGATAAAAGACAAGTGACACATTTCAACCAGATAGAAAAGATTTATATTCAGCATGGCTTTGACAAGACAAGAAAACTGGAAAAATTGGAAAAAAAGAAGGGCACCTTTTAGAAGAGGGAGAGACATCGTTAGAGTTTTAGAAACGAAAAAATGTGTCAGCCATCAATAGTGTGTCCATGAGAGCACCAGGCAGTCGTGCTACATGCCATTTCACCGATTTCAATGAAATTTTGCCAGTTTAAAGGGTCTACTCCAAACTCAAACAGACAAACTGATTTCTGTTTTGATTATTTCCGGGGGGATATAGACCACCCCCAGTTTTTCTTGGTTTTCACCAAGGAGATCGCTTCAAAGTAGGTAAAATGTGTGAAGCTCTCACTGAGATGGTATTTAACTGAGAAATTTAACTCTCCTTAACTGAGAGTTTGCATAAATATAGTGACATCCTTAATGAATGTACGACGCAAGCGACGGCTTGTCAATCAACAGAGGCAAATAAATGGCTGTGTTCTCAGACTTTTTGATTCATCCAAATATTTGATAACTTTGAGGTCAAATATCTCTCCTTACCAGAAAGCTACAACACTAATCTAAATTACCCTTTATAAACCATCATTTCATCTCTGAAAACCATCAAAAAAATATTTGGGCACTGCCGTATTTTTGTCTTGGACGTGCGACTGTGACAAACTTCTATCTGGCTCTAAGCGGTAACTTGAGGAAATAAACCTTTATTTTATAGCTCGTTATACATTATGATTGATTGAGGAAGCTAAGAAATGTGAATAACTTTCGAGATCTCTTGTAGGAATGGAAAATTTAATGTGTGTAGGCGAAATGTTGATGGGAAAATCGTATTGTTTCTTTCATCTGTCGTTTATTACTTTGGATATTTGCCAAAATCAGAAAACATGGCTTTTGTACGGCACAGAACATTCATTAGTCTATAATTTGGTTGTTTATTATCATTACCTCACAGTTCACAATAAGAAAACTGTAAGCATCCACGATGCTTATTCTGAATAAATGATCTCTTGCTCTTTGCCTGGCCTCGGGCAATTTCCCTTCCCATTCAATTGGCGTGCTACACATGCAACAGTTATTCTCTTGGAATGGTTGGGTGGTACTTTTCGCTACATCTCTCACTTCCGAAACGTAGAGCACATGCTTTACACAATCGATATATATCGGCAGCAGTTTCGTTTCCACTGATTACCACGCCGACATTTGCGGAAATACAGCAAGAGCCGGGGAATTTATCGTTTCTAAACGGCAACAACAAAATAGACGTCGAACAGGTTAAGCCTGTGTAGCAAATAAAGTACAACTTCGCGTTAAATTGAAATTAGATAGAGACACTCTTTGTGCGATGGTATAATTGACATTTCTTTTGACAGTTTAGAAGGCACAAATTGTGACCGTGATGTCTATTAAATTTCAAAGAAACACGAAAGTCGCATTACCGTCGTAATATAATTATTTTCCTTTTTAGGACAGATGTTTCCTTTTAAGTAAAGGAGAGCACTCAGTTTTGAATCCTTCCGTGGAAAAAAAATTATAATATATTTCTTGACTGGAGCGCAAAAATTAGAAAAAAAAATTTTGATGGAAAAATATTAGGTTTTCTTGAAAAATATGGTTATTTAATTTGACTGTTCTCATAATTAAACTGCATTTTATTCATAGATAATCAACTGCACTTGTGCAACACACATGTGTGATTAGCGTACGCACCACACACCCTCACACATTTTTTTAGCGTACTTAGCATACGCCTTAATTTAGATTTGCTAATGCTGTCTTTGACGAAAGGAAAGGACCGCTCTTTCTCTCTATGGAAAAATCATGTATGGAACACAGGAATGAGAACTAAGTCGGTAACTCTTCTCCTTTTAACCGATATTGCATGCGACATGTACTCGCTGGAAGCAGATTCTAACGACGAGAGGTAACGATAATTGTTGTTTTTTTTTTCTTTACGAAGCATGCCAGGCGCAAGGGTCCCTTGGGTCAGCATGAATTGTTGTCAATCAAAAACTGTCAAGTCTGGCAAGTGCTCTGAAGGAAGAATCAATTAAATGAGGTTGATATCCGTTTTTAATGCGTTCGCACCTGGGTTTTGTACGTCAGTTTTGTATCTTTTGTTTCAATTCAAAGAGATAGGTAGGAGTGGAACACATAAGGATAAGAATTATTTAAAAAAACATTTGAGTAAGAGCACGTCAGGGTTCGGAGATAACCAGGTGCATTTCAGTCAGATAAACAGAATTATCGAACCATTTATGATAATGGACTCATGACTGAACTCACTTGTGTCATGGAAAGCTTTTATTCAGTTTATGCCATGCTGTCTCCTTAACGATTCTAAAACTTTGAAGAAAAGTACTGATATCATAAGGAAGGAAAAAGCAGCTGGTGACGTGTAGCTTTTGGAAAACGTCAAAAAGAACAACGTCGAAATAAAATTCAAAGCGCTTTGTATCTCGTAAGTGAAACAGCACGTTTTAACTTTTAGTTTAACTTCAAATGTTATTTCGTGTCTTTGTTTGCTTTGGTTGGTTAGTAAACTGAATGTTGAATTATTAAATTTTGCAACCTCCGTTCTTTAGTCTTGATGTGTCATAGATGGAAAGGGGTAGTTTTATGTTTTAATATCATTTCAATCATCATGATCATCATCATCGTCATCGTCGTCGTCGTCGTCGTCGTCGTCGTCGTCGTCGTCGTCGTCGTCGTCGTCGTCGTCGTATTAACTAGATGATGAATTTGAGATTTCTTTGTTCCTCGCTCGTAACAAATGTTCAGCATCTTTACTCAACGATCGACGTAGAAGTGTAGTTCAAACGTAAAAGGTACTTTAAAGCGTTTGGTGAATTGGCGTCCTTCTTGATGGATCAGAAGAGAATGATTCTTCCAATGCTTGCATTGTATTTTTTGGGTAGTCTCGTGCAGCATGTCATTCTTTAGTTAAGACTTGCCTTCTGTTTAAGCGCAAGCCAACGAATGGTCTTGTTCTTTGATTGTTCTGCTTTAAAAGACCTGACAGAAATCGACTGTTGTTCAACGCATCTGCTCGAACATTTCTGATATAAATTCCGAAGAGCCATCTTGAAATCAGGTTTTAGAAAAGCATACAGCAGAGGATTTGCCAGCGAACCCGCCGCTATGGTGAAGAACGAAACCGAGGATAAGATGTCTGGGACAACTTGAATCCGTTTTACAATAAAAGCTGTTGTCATGTAAAGGATTGGCAGCCAAGAGAACAAAAAGGCCAGAGACACAATGCAGTAGATTTTGGCTACCTTGGCATCTGCGGAAATGCGTCTGCGTTCGTTGATTTGTCTTGAGACAGATTTCAAGTTTTTCCTTAACGCTAAGCTTCTGCGCACTTGTCTGAAAATTCGAATGTAGGCTGCAGTTATGAAGATGTACGGAACGACGACACCAAGCAGCTCTAAGCACGCCAAGTAGACTCTATGAGCTGTTTTTGAATGATCTACGCCCCAAATCAAAGGAACAGAGGCATATATGGCCGGAACTAGCCAAATAATCGCAATTCCTCTCTTGAAGAATTTGGGAACGAGATAAGAATATTCTAGAGGTTTCACTATAGCAATAAAACGATCGCAAGTAACTGCCGAAATGTTGATAACACCCGAAAGTAAAATCATTGCGGTGAAGTATCCTTCGACGACATGAGATGGTTTGAATAGCGTCATAGGAAAAAGCAGGCTACCAGTCAGTAGGTCGGACACAGCAAGGGACAGAATCAACCAATTTGAGTATGTGCGAAGGGTTTTGTTGAAGCAAACCAGCGTGACAATAACAGCGTTCGAGAGAACTATAAGAACTGACAGAGCACCGAGAATGATGGTTAGATAAATACCTTCAGTTGTTTTTTCCATACGGTTTTTCTTTCGCTGATATGTTGAGCGAAAGTCGGTTTACACGGGTAGTTACTTTCACTTTGAATTAGATCTTTCTAAACTAAACGGAACCTTCGTGAAGTTGTACTAATGCGTCGTATTAGGTTACTTGTTCCGCTGTGAGCGGAATGAATCTGTAACAAACCGGTATTTTCGATTTTTTCATGTATGTTTTATTCTAAATTTTCTGTCAGTGTATGACAATTAAATGGATTAAAAAGTAAACATCAGTAGCGCGCGAAATCGATCAGTTTAATTCAGTCGTAGTTTTCTGGTCAGTTTATGGAAAAGTGTCGAAGTGAGGAATTACAAGACGAAAACGAAAGCTCTTTACTTAATTTGATTCAATGGCATTTTCTACAAACAACAAATACAATTAAAAACCTGGTGGGAGGCTTTTTAGGGTCTGCATCTAATTTAAACTATTGCATCGAATAAGAATAGAATACATTTCAAAAAGTTTTTTGTTTTGTCTTACATTTAGAAAACCTACTGGGTCTGAACTCTTAGACTGGAAATATTAAATACAAATTTTCCAATTTTCGAGTGACTCATGAAGTACCAGGAGTTCTTCTGTCTCTTAATTGCAAGTTCTTCACCACGCGTAATAAATATATGTTCTTGTCTTTTTATGCGAAAACGTTGACTTTGTCTTGGAAACTGGAAAATATAAGCACTGCTTTTGTGCCTTCATGAGCGGCATTTTCACTCGCAACTTCCCCAAAGAAGTGTTCAACTTTTATTTTTTGTGACAGCAAATGTTCTTGTTTGGGGAAATTGGGAACAGAGAAAAAAGGTTGTTCTTCTGTGCCGGATGTTGAATGACTTTTCGGAAGGCGCAGTTTATATGCAGGTGATAACTGGGAGCTCTTGAAATTTGTTTTCAGTGCATGTATCCATTTTAAAGCACCACACATCGTGTTCTGTGCATAACATCACCCAGAACTCCATGCGAATACGCGCACATGCAAGCCGATAACAGGGCGGATTTTGATTTTTAGCTGTATGGTGGTCTTTTGTTCTGAAGGACTAAAACTGCGACCTTGAAAACAACGAATTTACGCCGTTTGAAAATGTGTATTCTTTTTCCAATGTATTTATGTATTACATTGTTAGATTTGCCATTTTACCCAGAGTCGCACGTGCGATATATTGCCCACTACATCAGAAAATTGTGGTAGGAAGGCTTGAGGTGTAATATGGAAGACTATGTTTTTTACAAAGGAATAAAGGGGTAAGTTTCTAAAGAAACTGTGGTGCTGCGTCGGTGGGAGAGTATAGCAGGTAATTTAGTGTTAACAACTGGGTTGAAAACGTAAATTAGCCACCGTAAAGAGTAAAAAAGCTGACGTTTCGAGCGTTAGCCCTTCGTCAGAGCGATTGAGTCGAATCGCTCTGACGAAGGGCTAACGCTCGAAACGTCAGCTTTTTTACTCTTTACGGTGACTAATTTACGTTTTCAACCCAGTTGTTAACACTAAATTACCTGCTATATTTTTTACAGTTGTGTTCGGAATTGTATAATTGTATACAATTATGTTCTTTAACCAATGTTTCAACTTAATTTTCTTTCAGGATCTAGTAAAGAAAGCAGAAATTGTGAAGGAAGTGCAGAGCATTGTCCTGAATAACGAGAAGTAAGTGGGTTTATTCAAACTTTGAATTAGACATGATAGGCGGAATAGGTGGAAAAACAAACCATAGAAAGGGGGAAGTTAAGGAAGGCAGTCGGAAGGCAGTCGGAAGAGAGTCGGAAGGCAGTCGGAAGGCAAGGAAGAATGAGCAACGTTGGAAGGTCGCAAGGAAGAAAAGAAAGTATGACGGGAGAGGAGGACAGGATATTGGAATTGAAAGACCAAGGAGTAATGGGGGGGGGGGATGTGGTGATGGACTAAGAATAGGAGGGGAGGAGTGAAGAAGAAAGGGAGAGAAAATGAGGGAATGTAAGTATGGATTGAGGGATGGAGGAATTAAGAACAAGAGGAAGGAAGTGGGAAGTGAAGACGGAGAGTGTGGAATGAAGGGATGGATGGATGATACGAAGGAGGATAAGAATGCGAAGTAAGGTAGGATGGGAAGGAAGCGGAGTTTGGAAAGGAGCGATGGAAGAAAAAAGGAAGTAAGGGAGAGATGAAGAAGGGAACGGGAAAGGTAATCAGGAATGTTTTGTTAGGGAAGAATGCCACAGTGTGTATGGAGAAGGGGAGGAAGGTATTGAACAATGGGTAGAGAGGGAGGCAAGGATGGAGTTCAGGAGGAGAAGAAGAAAGAGAAAGAGAAGGAGAGAACCTTTGAACATTCGTTTTATGATATCTTTAGATCAAAGGATGACATAAGGGATTGTGGCGGTGTTCAGGCGCTTTGTCGCCTGTTGAGTCTAAGCAGAGATCCATTGGTTCTTCAGCATATTCTTGCAAGTCTTGCATCTCTTTCATTTGATAACGCAAGGTGAGTTCTTCTTACGCACGTAGTTGGGTTCGATCGTGATTTCGATCCAATGAAATATACGAAGTATCTTTCATCTTAGTAGTATCAACTTTTTCAAGGTGCCGTTCATTTTAAGTAACTGCGACAAAGTAACAAGCCAAGGTGGACTTCAAACAATGTGCTATTTGCTAGGAAAGGTACGATCACGGGTTTGCAGCTAGTTAAATCACTTCCCAGTTAGCTAAGATTTCAAAGTTGTTCAGTTATCTTACTCGAAGTGTGTATCACCCTCTATTGTGGTTAGTTACCAGTTAACACTCGCACAATTGCAGGAACGGTAACTCCGGTTGCAGCGGACTGAACTCAATTTTCTTCTTGTTTATGACAAAAACGTGAAAACGCCACCATCTTGAAGCTTTGTTAAGAAAAAAGAAAGGAAAGAAAACTATCTGGCTCGGTAGAAAACTTTTATTACGCTTTACTTTAAGACGTTCCGCATCATAACGTTGACAATCCGACCAAGGCAGACTATGTAAGCAAGCAAACACAGCTCTCTTAATTAGATGGTACTATCTCGAGAATTTATTAGCTTGTGACCAAAAGGAGGTTTCTCTTTCCGGCGTCAATATATCTTCTAGCAAATAGGTGACGAAGGAAAAGAAAGATATGATATGTGGAACGTTGTTTGATTTAAAACCAAACCCTTAGAACTTGAATCATGGGAAATGTATAGCAGATAGTAAAGAGATTTGATTTAGTCCTGTTTGTTGTGAGATTCCAACATGTCGTTTTTCTTCGTTCTCTGTTTTAATCTGTCCTGACAAGACGAAAGACAGCATTATCCAAGATAGCATAGCTTGGGCTTTGAAGAACCTGGCAACCACAGAAAGGTAAATTTATTGTTTATTTTCAGATATAAGAATGCTGTCGCATAGTTTCCGGAATTATGCGGTTTTTTTTTTTAAGTGTTTTACTTATTTCAATTGACGTTTTGAAACTTCTCCTTCTATCCTTCGACAGAAATCAAAATGAGGCAAGAACTCGAGGAGGGCTCCAGGCTTTTTGTGAACTTTTAAGAACCACCATGGATGACAAAGTTAGTTTGCTTTCTTTTGGCTCCTCGCGAGCAGTGCTCTACTTTTGTTTGCGCTTGCGTCGTTTAAGGAGCATTCGCACGATTTGGGTGGTGTGGAGTGAAAAATGATGACCGGTCACGAAACCAGTCATATGATAGGATTTGTTTTCAATTCTGCCCGCTCACGCGCAGTGAAATAAAAACGTTACATGTATGTCGTGTTATTTTGCTTCTTAAACAGATTGGAGCGGGCAGACTGGGGATTCAAAACTCCTGACCTTCCCCCCGAACATGATGCTATGAGACTTCGATTTCAAGTTTATGTCACTCTTTGGCATTTCATGGGACAGGGCGGAAAATTTAGTGTTTTTTCCTTTACCTGTTATGACTGTTTTGTGAGTGTTGGAAAGGAGTCATAAAAGGGATAGCAGGAATTGTTCTCCAAAACGAATTGATAAAAGAAAGAGCAAAATGGTTTGTAATATGGGTTGGGGAAAGGAATTGGAAGAGCTCGTAAATAACCTGGATTTTGAGAATACGTGCTGCCATTTTCCTGGCAGGTCTTGGAGAGAGTGACGTGGGCTATTGGATCTCTTGTAGATGACAACACCAGGTAAAAAAGTTTTCCAACCATTGATTTGAGTTGATGAATGAAAGATACCAGTCCTCATGTTATTGGTGTGTCCTTGCCTTTTTTGATAGCTCATCGCACTGAATGCCCGAACATTATTAGTAATTCATGAGCACTAAAGCGGGAAATTTTGAATGCGAACGCGCCTTGAAAGACCAAAATAAGAGAAGAAAGGACCAAAACAAGCGACCCACGAAGACCAACTTTTGGACGCTTTGCTGCTAATATTACAGATCGATAATTTTTCGCCACAGCAATTAAATGTCTCGAGAACAATAGGCATTCTGCGCGATAAATAATTTGATGGGTGGGGAGGGGGGAGAAGAGATTGCACTATCGATTGTCTTTTTATGCGTTTCTAAGAATGTTTTCCGCCATATAGGTTGTGGACATTTCAAACATCTAGGTCTTTTGAATTAATTCAAGGTAATCGTGATACAATTCAAATTTCAAATACACGCACAGCAAGATGACATGCGCAATACGCGCCTCATCTTATAGATAACTTTAATGATTGTTATTTGTTTCACAGTGATTGTCAATGATGGTGAGATATTTTGCGTTTCCACAGAAACTGTCAAGCCGTACGGGATTGTGGTGGCCTGAAAACAATGTGTGAATTGGTCTCACTGACTTACAGCGAAAATGTTCTAGAGCGCACAATGTGGGCGCTAGGAAACTTAGCTGTCGACAATCAGTAAGTCAATCCTTTTTAACTCGTGAATTGCGCGCATGCGCAAGAGCGAGTTATAGATACGATGTGGGGAATGGCATTCGCTCGCTCGCTCGCTCGCTCGCTCGATTGGTCGATTCCTGTAAACTTTTTTTAGATTTTAGGCTTTTGAGTGCATTTTATAGTTTTTGGCGAGCAATAAACAGACGAAATGGCGACCTTTGTTGCTAAGAATAGTGGTGGGGTGAAAAAGAAGCCAATGATAATCTTAAAAGAGTTTTTTTTTTCGTTTTAGTTTCAACAAGCGGCGCCAGCGACTGGCAGGCATGCAAGGATTCATACTGAAATAACAGAACAACCTTCGTTTTTCATAAAATTGTAATTTACAATCCTTGAACTTGAAAACAATCCGAAGATTCATTGAAAATATCACTTACTGCGAAGCGCTCGGAGTTTACAGATGTTCAAAAGCTTTTTCTGTTATAGCGTGAGATTGAGGACAAAATTGATCATTACGTTTCGTCGCGTGTGTTTTTCCTGTGTGAAGCAACAGAAGATGCCGGCGACTGACGAAATAACAAGTTAACACGAAAATCAGATAACACCGAAACAAACAATTTTAGCTACCGATTTTCAGTGAATTTTTAAAGAACAATTTTCTTTTAAGTTTCAAGACAATTTGAAGATTCAACATACATACAACGTACTAAAATGCGAAAGTTACACACCACAAAATTGATAAATAGGCCTGAAATGAAATTCTATCTTGTTATTGATCATACGTTGCCTAGCACGTGACCTAAATCTACCCAGGCGGAGATCCAAAATGACGGTGGCAGGCTTGGTTTAGTTATATCACTCAAAACTCGTTCCCGTTTGTCTCATTTGATAAAGAGGGAATCGTTAATGTTTTCATTAAGACAGTATTGCCTTGATTTTCTAATATTTACAACGAAAGACAGTAAATTTCACTTTTCACCCACATTTACTTCCAACCTTTTCTTTTGAACCAGAAACAAAAATGATAGACGTTTAAAACACATGACATCATCCACCTTGTCAAATGTAATAGCATGATCATTTCAATTGTAATGCCTTCTTATCCAAACGTTACTTTGTTTCTTTGCTACATTAGCGAACACTGAACTACTGCTCGTACTCTAGATATGACAATCAACCACAAAATTCCCTAAACCAGATAACATTAAACATAATCTAAAAAATCATTTGTCAATTCACGAGTTTGCTCACAGAGCACTTTGATTTTTCTTGTTTTATTGCTTGATAACTCAGTCTTCATTGATTGCTGATTGTAATACAGGGTTAGATTGGTTCAAACTCCCCTTTGTAGTATGATTGGTCGTGAAACCTCGCGCCAACGTCAAGCAATCAGATGCAAAGTAAAACGAGTCGAGTGTTCGTCACCCGCGTTTTCCCGCCTTTCAGTTAGTTAGGTTGCTTTTACATTGATTCCTCATTTGCTTTTCGTGGTAGGTGTTTACCATTGTTCTCTATGGCCATTTATGTCAATCGAAATGCGCTTAATTTTCAATCATGAATATGGAACGCAATGCTAAGGTTCAATGATGCCAAATGCTCTATTTATTTCTTATTTTTCTCAATGCCATCGTCATTGTTTATTTTTTTATCCATTTGTTTTTGTTGTCTTATTTAGGAATCGCAATTTCATTCGACAATATGGAGGCCTTGAGAACATTTGCAAAAAGTTGCAAGAATCAACCTCACAGCAGGTGAGATCATAAATATGAGCAGAGGGACCAAACATTGAAATGAGTACTGCTATGCGGACATGTTGGCTTTGGTCAAAATTGAAAATTTTCTCAGATAAATTTGTCTGCGTATATGTCCCTTCTGTATTCTCGGAGCTCATAGTTTTCATGTAAACTTCGCCTCGGCAGTGTTAGACTACTCTCGGCAGTTTTAAGCCAATCACGCAAAGTTAACAGCTCTCCTTCTGAACAGAAGGTCATTGTACACTTTTTTCTTACCAGATCATAAAGCAAGGTGCCCTGACGCTTAAAACTCTGGCGAGTAGTAATCAACACAATAAGGATGTTATGGTCAGACTGGGAGTGATTGGTACACTTCGAAGGTTTGTAACGCAGTGTTCTCACGGGGGGACTCGGCTTCTTCCTTGCTCCACGTTCTTGACAATGTACTTTTCAACAATTTTGTGTCTTTTCTTTTTAGTTTAATGACAAACGAGCAGCAGAGTTTAGGTATCATTCCTCGCCGTGTGTGTGGCGATCTACTGCAGCGTCTTCTTGGCTCAGCAGCTGGAAACATCCATACAACAAGCTCAACCGCTACAGCACCTGACGATAGAGCCCAAGAATGTGCGATCGCTTCTGGCATAATCGTAAAGCAAGAACCTGAGACGAGATCAGTCAATGGTCTGGTGCAGAATGGTGATATTGACAATGAAGATGACGATGACTTACCTCCTTTGGGTGGGGAGGACAGTGACGAGAAAAATGAGAGGATTCCGTTTGCGATGATCACACCAGCCCCAAATACTTCTGAGAACCTTTACCCGAGGGAAAATTTCTCTCGGCGGGAGACGCAAGGAATTGCTGCAGCTAGGTCTACTGTAAGCGTTAGAAATCACGTTGTGCCTCGTGCAGAAGAGAATTATTTAGACCCATTTAGGTGAGCTGGTTTTAAAAGTTGCAATTGTAAGAAGACTGTTTTTTGATGAGAACAAAGCTTTGGACGTCGGGATTGAAGAATCCATGTTTGGGCTGGGGTCACCAGTTACCGACTTTCTGAACCTCCTCCCCTCTTTAGTGAGCACCGCTTCCTCCTTCCCATGCCCCAGGAAAAAACTGTAACATTAAAATACCATTGACAACCAACTAAAATATCAATGCTGTAGCCATGGTTATACCGCAGCAATGTTCTTCACTTGGGTTAGGAAGCGAGTCAGTTTCAAATATTTTTTACAATTTCAAGCATGTACCAGTTTCCGTTTGAGACATTTGTAAGTTTAATGAACAAATAAATACAAATTGCATGCGCTTGCATATGGGCGTGAGTAGAAACCTGGGGGAGTAATATACCCGGGAGGCTTATGAAATATATTGTGTGTTATGTTTTAGGACATTCTATATTTTGTTTTAATATTATGTTCAGCGTCAACTGTTTCGTTTTCGGTCGCAGAGGACACACAGTCTGTAAAAGGTGGCCCTGATCCTACGATCAGTTGTCACATCATGTTTGAAGAGTCCAATTTATGTGTAGAGTAACACTTCTGTTTCCTACAATCAGTTGTCACATCATGTTTGAAGAGTCCTATTTATGTGTAGAGTAACACTTCTGTTTCCTACAATCAGTTGTCACATCATGTTTGAAGAGTCCAATTTATGTGTAGAGTAACACTTCTGTTTCCTACAATCAGTTGTCGCATCATGTTTGAAGAGTCCTATTTATGTGTAGAATAACACTCCTGTTTCTACCACGCTAGAAATTACTGATAAGACCTCCCTTCCTCTATTCAATGTTGCCTGTATGAAGCTAACGGTTCATGGAATCACGACACAACATTTTTATGAAGGGGAGGGGGCGGGGGCGGCGAATAGGTAAACTTAACAAGGGCAAAAGAGACAAAATTGAAGTAAGAGGGTCTTGAAAAGGTCAATGTGTCAGCAATTTTGTCGCCAATTGTAGGTCTAGACCATCGCAATTTTCACATCCACCCCGTGAAAATAACTTGGTATTGGCAGATAAACAAGGTAACTTGACCGATGTTGGAGTATGGGAAGGGGAAAAACTTCTGATTGTTCTAACATCTCACCCGTGGATAGGAAAACTGCACTTAACTCGCTTAAATATACATATGTAAGAATCCTTTCAGCAATTTGAAATTAGTATTTTCTTTCCCTTATTTAAAACCATGATGATTTATATATTTTCCAGCGTGCATCCGAAAACAGTGTGGTCACAAACGAGAGAACTGGTGCGAGTTTGTGTGAAGCTACGCGGAGTGGAGAGACAGCAGACCGAGATAACTGCGAGCAAGCTCAAGTTTAGGTAAGTTTGGCAGCATTTGAGTTTCTTCATTCAAAATCATCTTCCTCAAAGATGACTCTTCGATTAGTCCACCTTAAGCAAATAGTCACTAAAGACAAGGAACGTCTTTGAAGAGATATTTTTATTATTGAGTCAAAACTACATGTTCGCAGGTTGTGTTTTTACTGTAATATTCGAATCCTTGGGGGACATTCTAATGTTGTTATGTCGCGCACATATCCCAATTTACCATGCACACTTGTTGATCCCAGAAATATGCAGTACGCCTGTCATATGCGAACCTAGTAAATGACCAAGCATGCTTCGGAGTATTTTTGAACGCAAGGGTGGAGCATTCCACCGCGAATTCCGACGTTCTGAGCAGGGTTTAACGAAAGCTGATTACAGGCGATCTACCGCCGCCCAAACGACCTCTCATCGCCGTGTGTTTCAGTAGCTTACCAGAAGGTTCTCGTGTGTGGGTTTCTCCTTAGGGGGCAGCTGCCTGTTACACCATCGGCTGCCGTTTATGGAAAAGGTTCTTGAAACCCGTACGAGGTTCGACCCCCACACGAGCTGGTGACAAATGGGAAACTTTCTTTTAAGAACCAAGCTCAAAGTTTTCCTACTTCGTAACCCTGTAATAATGCATTTTGTTTGCGTGTTTGTATGTTTTTGTTGTAATATGATTAATGTTTTCTTTCACTAGTACACAGCTAAGACACGTAGTTTATGAACTGGACATGGAGCTATTAGAGGAGATTGATCCTGAGGTAGGTCTGAGGTCTTTTCGTTGACAGTCTATCTGTTTTCAATTTGCGGTGTTGTTAATTATGTTCTCTCGTTGGATGATTGCAGCAAAGTACTGTAATTGTCAAGGGCTCGGAGGTACAAATTTTACTCAAGAAAAGAAACCATGCCGTGTGGACGCGGTTGTTGAAGAGCAAAGAAAAGGTAACATATACAATGGAACATGTAGTTTGTTCTTAGTCAACATGGATTGACCCTCATAGTTTCTCTTCTTTCTTTCTGTTCGTTTATTGACTTTCTTTTTGTTTGTTTGATTTCTTTCAGTTGCCTTACGTCTCCATTGACTTTGATCGTTGGGAAGTATGGTCGTCATCGGAGGAGGACGAAACCGAAGATGATGTAAACTTCCGAGCAGCGCCGACGAACCCGGAAAATTCCCATCACACCTCAGAGGATAGTAGAGAAGGAAGGAAACTGGTATTATTGCCTGAAATGCTTGTCAGTGCTTCGGAGTCCGATACTGATGAAACCTTGCCATCTGATGTGGATTGCTTAAAATTCTATTAGCCAGAACACTGAGAAAAAATGTGTTATCGTTGAAATGTGACAGTTTTTTGACAGGTGATCAACTCTTTCAAGAAATGGATTAACCAAGAACGTCACATGACTAGTCGCTAGTATTTGTTATGTTACATGAAAGAAAGTCAAGTTAAATATTGAAATCGAAGTGAAAGTTTTCTTTATTTAGATAGCATTATTTACGGTAATTTATTACATTGTTTTTACATTTTTTAACATCGAATAAAGCTCTAATTTGATGGTAACTTTTGGTAGAGTTATTGCCTTGTTTAGAACGTCACATGACTAGTCGCTAGTATTTGTTATGTTACATGAAAGAAAGTCAAGTTAAATATTGAAATCGAAGTGAAAGTTTTCTTTATTTAGATAGCATTATTTACGGTAATTTATTACATTGTTTTTACATTTTTTAACATCGAATAAAGCTCTAATTTGATGGTAACTTTTGGTAGAGTTATTGCCTTGTTTAGAACGTCACATGACTAGTCGCTAGTATTTGTTATGTTACATGAAAGAAAGTCAAGTTAAATATTGAAATCGAAGTGAAAGTTTTCTTTATTTAGATAGCATTATTTACGGTAATTTATTACATTGTTTTTACATTTTTTAACATCGAATAAAGCTCTAATTTGATGGTAACTTTTGGTAGAGTTATTGCCTTGTTTAGCTGTACGGTATGTTGAAGTGTCGTTAAAATTAAACTAAAATTGTTCAAACGGCCATTTAGAACAAATCAAGAAACCAAAGAGCCAATGAGAAGCTAAGGCAGATATATGTAAGCAAACTTAAGTACATGCGCAGACGAACGCGGCATTAAGGAGTCGTGCATGTTCTAATTTCAATCAATCACCCCCGGGTTCCATGCGGTGGATAAAATAGATTCTCGCACTCTTAATAGTCGTGGTTTGTGTCATATCTCGCGAGGTGATTGTAGCAGGGGTGATAAAATGGCTGCCTTGCATTATGTCGGCAAAGTTACCGAGGAAGTGATAAACGCGATAGGAGAAATTTAATTTCTAAGAGCACAGAATCCAACAGGTTTTGTGGAACACTTTTCAAAAGTAAGAATTTTTTGCTGATTAGATTGATTATGGAAACTGGTTGTTTATCTCGATACGAGTGATCAAAACTTATGTAACATATATGCACACTGCCTTCTTTATTTACACATAGTTTTAACATAAACGAGTTTACTAAAGAATCCTGCGAAAGTTTTTGTGCAATTATACTAAGACAATCATTCACATCAGGCTCAGTGAATATGAACTCCATATCCGAAAGTTCAGCCTATAATACGCCGGGATATTTAGCGAGTTGCGTTAGAAAACGTTCGAAGAAATAACAAACGAATGTTTCAGACATTCGAAACCAATTGTTTGAGAGAAGAATGTCAAGGTTTACTTATTACTCGTCCTGCGAATCAAAACACTTAAGACTGTGACAGTTAACGAGTTTTTTGATTCCCTCCCTTATGACTGAATTTCCTTTGTAGTACAACACAAGCATTGTTGTGCTTGCGGAGAGCAGCCAGAGTACACAACTGGATGGCAATTAAAATCGCGGAGAAGCAAATAATGTATCCGCCTTCAAATGTCTCAACAGCCCTCCTAGGAAACAACTTCACCTGCCTCAGAACAATTAAAAAAGTGGACGTCGCCCACACCGCAAAAGAAGCAGTAATGGCGTACTGCATCTTCATGGCAGCTTTGTACCACCATGGTTTAATGACGGCTAAATATCTATCCACACTCATGACTCGAAGGGTTCCCACCATAGCAAAAAGGCATAAAAAGAAAGAAACCACCATGACAGGCGAGTCCCAATCACTGCGATTGAAACATGCTTCACCGGCGATCAGCTCCGCGATTCTGAATCTAATGTACAACGGTGTTACTACCCCACCCCACAGAACGTCAGTCAACGTCAAGCTGCAAAGATAGAGAAACCCTGGGCGGAATCGAAGTCCACCCCTCAGAATTGTGACCAGGACCAACCCGTTTGACAGGAAACACCACAAACCTAACATGGTTGTGGCAAGGTAGCTAGAGTAATAACTAAATTGAGATTGGACAGAGCGTGGAAATTCAGAGATGAAGCACGGCCGCCCCTCTTGCAACACTTCGTACTTTGTGTCATTTGTAGTCAAGTTTGGCTCCATGTTAGCTCGCTTAATCCTAAAAAATAGAAAAGAAATAGTTCTTACATATCCATCCTAAACTGAAGTAAGTTTGACGTTTTAGATGTACCGTTGAAGCGTTGAAGCTCCCTAAACATTTTATCTTAGGTATGCATAGTCTTGAGCTTCCTACATGTGTTAAGATAATTTATGGCTATCTGAGATTGGATATGAAAACCAATTTTAGTGGACACAATTTTAAACTGAATGAACCACGGGCTACTTGTTTGACTGATAGGAAATCGAGGACTAAAATACGGTAGTTCGGAAAATTATCTCATTGTTGAAAATGTTTTATTGTGCTTCTCTTTGACTTGTGAAGGTAAACACAAAAGGTAAACGCAAATGGTTTTCACCGTTTTAATTGAACTGAATGAACCACGGACTACTTGTTTAACGCCAGGGACTGATAGGTAATCGAGAACTGAAATACGGTAGTTCAGAAAATTATCTCATCGTTGAAAATGTTTTATTGTGCTTCACATTGACTTGTGAAGGTAAACACAAAAGGTAAACGCAAATGGTTTTCACCGTTTTAATTTGCTTGTTTTCGTAGACAAAAATACAAGACTAATGACCATTTCCTTGGAACGTTCCGAATGGCAAAATACCGACTAATTAAGAAACAGTCAGAAGGCTCGGATCTACCTCGGGACTTCCTTGCCATATAATAATGAACGATAATTACTTGGAGTTACAGTGTGTAGAAGTCAAGCTCATGAAAATTCATTTTCAAATTAAAAATTCCTGGTAAAGTTAAATTAACAGACCTTTTCTTGCCAACTGTACGGATCAAGCATCTTGGCTGGTAAAAACAGAGACGGTATCTACTGTGTATTTTGCTGTTGATAGTAAAAGGGCTCCGTTTGTCTTTGAAATTTCACGCTCTTGGTACATGTGAATGCAGCTATCATGCTATATTGTGCCCCTAGCTAACCTTTAAATCCCGCTTTTCATTTAACTAATTTATTCTTGTTTCTCGTCAACATGTTCCCATCAATAGCTTAGCTCCATTTTCTGCATATAAACACACACCACCCACAATTCCTCCATTTGCTCTGACCTCGAAACGTCAACTTCGAAACTCTTGATGGTGGCCAATTTACGTTATCAACTCAGTTGATAATACCAAATATCCCAGTTATACTCTCCCACTGACACAGCATCACAGAAACTGACCCCCTTTAGTCATATATAATCTTATATGATATGTGATCTTTATATTGTTGTGAATTTCGCTTTGTATTTTCTTTCCAGCCGCAGTTTCTTATCCTTGCTTCAACATGGTGAGCTGTTGTTGGTATCTTCAGGCAATGCAAGCTCATGCTAGCTAAAACCAGGAACATTAGTGTGCAGCTGATATTTGCTGCTGGTGCAGAAGAGAATCGTATCATATCACTAGTGAATGGCTGTGAGATCCTGATTGCTACACCACCTTGCTTCCTTCGAATGCTCAGCAAATGTTATATATCCCTTGATCGACTCTGTCACTTGGTATCTGATGACGCGGACATAGTGGTGGAGGACTTCACATCTGAGATCAAATGCATCATGAGACACTACGCCAACCTATTGAAATCCCAAACCTGTCGTTCAGCACCACGCCAGGCAGTTGTCATGGCTTCGTCTTGGAGTGTGGGTATAGCATCACTGGTGAGGGCATATCTTGCGAATCCTGTGGTGTTGATTCCTGAATGACTGAAGCAGCTATCTACAGGGGTGGGCAACAAATTGTAACATTTTGCTCCGAGAGCCAGAGGGATGTGGAACTTCTTGGTAAGGGTAAATTCATAGTGTTCTCGATACGATTTTAAGCACATATAAGCTTGCCTAACCGGAATTAGATAATAAATGACGAAGATATAAACAGGAAGTGAAGTCAAAACATATAGTTTACAAGCAGCTGTCTTGTGGAAAGTGGGAATGATCAAACCTTTTGTCTGTTTCTACATGTATTTAGAACCTTGGAAATATCTCGCAAGTTTTCTATTTTTTCATTTCATTTCCGTTTTTGTGTAAGGATTTAAATCTTTCGTTAACGTTTTCTTTCCCATGATAGGTTACCTGGAATCGTTTATTAGCATAAAAGTCATTTGTGTTTTCACATCTACGGCAGCGGAAGCAGAGAGCGTAGGACAAATCCTAAATGCAAACTGTTATTTTGTTCTTGTGGCACACAATTTTCTACCACCTCATGAACTTGACAATATTCAGAGACAGTGGAACACTCTGCACACTACTGATACCATGCCAGTTCTAGGTATGCCATAATGTCTTCAAAATTCTCAATGGAAAGGCCGTCCCACAGAATCTTATGTTTCCCATAAGTTCCCCTTGTGTTAGCACGAACAGTGAATTTTACAGGGATCAACCAACCAATAACATGCCACTAACCCACAGGGACAATCATAGCTTCATTTTCTTACTTTGTGAATTTGATTTTCTGAAGGAACATGGCTTTGTCTCTGTTATTTTTGTGACTGATGGCCGAAATATGTATCACGCTCCTTCCATACGTCATCTTGTAAAGAGGTCAGGTCAGGAAGTTCCACAACTACTTGATTGAATGGCCGACCAACGTGGTTTAGGTTAGGCCTCGTGTAAATAACCGGCCCACAGTCAGTAAAAAACTGTCTGGTCATTGTGTTGTGTTTGTTAAGCCTGAAATACTCGGGCTCACGCATGGGCTTTAGAACCTCGAAGACGACTTGTTGACTGAATTCAAACAACCCCGAGTTATAAACTCAGGATCCTTTGGTCGAGAGGAAATATCTTCCCAACATCAATGTTACGACCAATGCTTTGAATGTTAGGGTAGAACTGTTGAGGGAAAAACGTGCAGCTGAAAACAAACAGGTAAGAGGTTTCTCCGCTTTAACGCTTGTCTGAAAAGTAGTAGGGAATTTATTATTTTGATACAATATTCCATCCAGAGTAGCCTACGTCGGACAGATGAGAAAACGCGACCCTCTCTCCTTGCTGCGCTCACTCGTGAGCTATCGAGTTAAAACTCGAAAAAGAAATTGCATATCTACGCACCCATGTATTATTCTTTATTACTCTGAGATTGTCATCAGTTATGCTCCTTGGGACACTTTTTTTTGCCTTATCGAAGTATTTTTCTCCATCATCAACCGATAATTATCTTCAATGTGTTGTTTTATTCATGAGGTAGGAAGCGCTTCGAATTTTATTTAGACTTGTCATTTTTTCACAACGTTTTCCAAAGACCATAGGCCACCAGCTACTTCTTCGTTCCTTACAATATCGGAAGTTCTTTTAAGATATAAAAACGTTATGCTTGGAAAGATTTTGACAACATGACACAAACTAAATGAAAACCTTTTCGAACTATTTTTCTCCATCATCAACCGATAATCATCTTTGACGTGTTGTTTTATTGATGAGATAGAAAGATAGAAAGGGCCTCGAATTTTATTTAGACTTAATTTTTTGTGCATCGTTTTTCAGAGGTCATACATCATCAGGTACGTTTTCGTTCTTCTGAGGTATATAAAACGTTATGCATTAAAATATTTTGACAACATAGCACAAACTGAATAGAAACCTTTTGATATAGGTGAGTTCAGCTATGAGTTCATTGCTATCAATGGACTGATAATTCTTCCGTCTTGGCTGACATGCACCTGATCATCTCGAAACCTTCCCGTGCTCAAGTGTTTATCATCTGTGATGAGTCGTTACTCGTTTTTATGAGATTAGTGCTAGCTGGTGTTTTGCATATACATAATCGTCCCTGGCAAGGTGTTCGTGTCTCCCTTGAATGTACCATACCTAATGTTATTTGAAAATTTGCGAACTGCTTCCTTACCTTTATCCATCGCGCTTCTTAACTTTTAAAACGTTGAAGAAATTTGATTACAAGAAACTAAGTAGACTGTGAATCGTTCACGTCTTGGTCGAGGTATCCATGTGCCACACTCATACGACTCGCACTCGCTATCAATTGAAGGTTGTTGAGGGGGCTCTTCACGGCGGTTTGTGTGTCTATCTGTTTTAACCTGGCAAACCTGTTTAGTTGTCTTGGACATCGCTTCCGTTCGATTGCTATTTCGACAGATATTTCGTGTTGCAACCCTGAAATCCGGTTTGAGGAAGCCATACACGAATGGATTTACCAATGAGGCAATGGCTATTGTATATAGTGAAATTATCGGCAAGACAGTGGGAACGATGTCGAACCGACCAAAAACACGGAGGGCGGTTGTCATATAAATGATCGGCATCCACGAGATTAGGAAGGCCACAGAGATGATGAAGAAAAGTTTCGCTACTTGAGCATCTGAGGAGATTTGTCTGCGTCTGTTGATCTGTTTCATTGTGCAATCCAATTTATTCCCCAATGCTAAGCCTTGCCTCACTGCCTTAAAAATCCTAATATAGGCGATTGTCATGAAGATGCACGGAGTGATCACGCCAACGAATTTCAGGCAAACAAGGTACACCAAGTGAATTGTTTTTGAACCATCCGTTCTCCAAAATAATGGCAGTAAGCAGTATATGGTTGGAAATAACCATACAGCGATTATGGTTTTTTTGAATATCTCAGGTATGCGGTAAGTGTAGTGCAGAGGCTTAGTAATGGCAACGTATCGATCGTAAGTGAGTGCGCATATGTTAGCAACACCCCAGAGCAAGATCATAGTTAACAAATAATCTACCACGATGTGTGCTAGCCCTATGACTAGCATGGGAAATAAAATGCCTCCTGTAAGTATGTCGGACACAGCAAGTGAAACAGTCAGCCAGCTTGTGTATGTTCGTGGGACTCTTTTCAAGCCAACTAAACTAACAACGAAGAGGTTCGCGGCAACAATGAGAACGGATAACACGGTAAGGGAAACTGTCATGTAGAGATCCATCTTTGATTCTGTTGAGTTTCTTTTACTTTTATATCCTCGGATATCCAAGAGAAGGCTCCTTTTACTTTTTCTGGCTTCCTCAACTTCCCTGAATTACATCGGAGCTAGTAAATGGCTCACAGGGTTAACTTTAGGTTAAGTAGAATTCTGCAGCCCAGTTGGTCAAGGAAGGAGAATCTGAAAGAAATGGCACTGCATGCGAACATTTGCATAATTTTTGTAATATGACGTTATTTCTATGACATAAATGACTCAAATTTCTACGTCAATTGCCCAGGAAACGGTTAACATCGTTATCGTTCTTGTCTCATCTGTCAAAAGCTGCGCTAACACCTGTAAACAGACCGCTTTGGTGAGAAAGGAAAGCAAGACAGGGAATTGTTTTCCATGGCTTTACCAGGAATATTTTCGTTAAAAATGTTTGATTCTTAGACACCAGAAGCAAAAAATAATTGCCCCTGTAATCATCTCTCTGTTCCATGTATATCTATCTCTTTGTTATTGAAAAAAACAAAAAAAAAAAACGGTGTCAAATCATCACAAGAATGATTTGGTCGAATAACACAAACCTGACGAACATCTTCCGCGAAAAACTTGATATTTCTCCACGACATTCCTTTCCTCAGAATTGCTGTTTTTTCTTTAACAAAAGTGAAAACATCTGTCACATAAAGGAAATCAACCATATTTCAAACGTAGTGTGACTTTAATGTTTCTTCGAAATATTATAGTCGACGGATTATCAACGCGGTTATCAATGTGGGTCAGTATATTGTTCAAATTGTAAGTTTATTTCGAACTGTTTTCGATTGTACTTAAATTTGAATTTATGAGATAGAAAGCGCTTTAAATTTTTATTCAGACTCTTATTTGCACAACATTTCCCAAAAGGCCATACGTCACCAGCTGCTTCGTCATTCTTTACGATGTCGGCAATTTCTTTTAAGGTTCAAAAGGAAAGAAATCATGACACAAACTGAATAAAAACCTTCCCTGATACAGTTGAGTTTAGCCATGAATCCACTACTAGCAATGAATAGACAATTAGGCTTTTTGGCTGACATGCACATGGTTATCTCCAAACTCTTGCCGTACTCTAATGGTTTTTTTCTTTTTTATACGTGATGAGTTATCGCACTTTTTGAGATACGTAATCATTCTGTCATTCTATGCAAAGTTTGCCTATACAGTGCGTCATGGCTAATGTTATTAGAAACATTGAAAGTAGTCTCCATGTTTTTATGCATCGCGCTTTTTAATATTTTTTTTTACAGTCGAATAAAGGTATAAAGATAATCACTGGCGTGTAAATTTATCTTTTTTTTGGCTCAAAGTGTCTATGTGCCTCACTCAACTCAACCGACCTGCCCTCGATTTTTGGTGAAGATTGTTGAGGGGACTCTTCGTGACTTTTCGTTTCCTTCTGTTTTCGCCTGATAACACCGTTTAGGTGTCTCTGACATCGCTAGCACTCGATTGCCCTTTCCAAACATATTTCGTGTTACGACCCTGAAATCCGGTTTGAGGAAGGCATACACAAAGGGATTTACCAATGAAGCAATAGCTATTGTATACATTGAAATAGTCGGCAGAACATTTGGAACGATGTCGAACCGACCAAAAACATCAACGGCGGTTGTCAAATAAATGATCGGCATCCACGAGAGTAAGAAGACCACCGAGATGATAAAAAACAGTTTCGCCACTTGAGCATCTGAGGAGATGTTTCTGCGTTCGTTAACTTGCTTTCTCGCGTAATCCAAAATTTTTCTCAATGCTAAGCTTTGCTTTACTTCCTTAAAAATCTGTAAGTAGGCGATTGCAATGAAAAAGTATGGAATGATCACCCCAGTTAATTCTAAGCAAACAAGGTACACCAGGTGTATTCTTTTTGAACGATCATCCCTCCAAAATAACGGCAATAAGCTGTATATGGTTGGAAATAACCATACAGTGATAATGGTCTTTTTGAATATCTCGGGTATGCGGTAAGTGTAGTGCAGAGGCTTAATAATGGCAACGTATCGATCGTAAGTGAGTGCGCATATGTTAGTAACACCCCAGAGCAAGATCATACTTGACAGATAGTCTGCAACGGCGTGTGTTGGCCGCATGATCAGTATGGGAAACAAAATGCCTCCTGTAAGTATGTCGGACACAGCAAGTGAAACAGTCAGCCAGTTTGTGTATGTTCGTGGGACTCTGTTCAAGCAAACGAAACTAATAACGAAGAGGTTCGCGGCAACGATGAGAACGGATAACACACCAAGGGAAACTTTTATGTAGAGATCCATCCTTGATTCTGTTGTGTTTCTTTGAACTTGATATCCTTGGATATCCTACAGAAGGCCTCTTTTCTTCTGCTGGTTCCTCTAACTTCCCTGGCTTAACAATAGTACCAACATCTGGCATACACAGCCACATTTAGGTTAAGTTGAAAAACACGAAAAGTTTTCCGTAACCCAATTGGTCAAAGGTAGATAATCTGACAGAAATGACACGACTTGTCAACTTCTGATTAGTTTTTGTCGTGTGACGTTGCTTCTGTGACACAAATTATTTCACTTACGCTGTCAATTGCTTAGGAAACGGCTAATATTCCTTTTAATCTTGTCACCTTAATCAAAAGCTGCGCTTAACACCTGTATCCAGAACGCATTAGCCAGCACGGAAATTGTTCTCCACGGTTTTAGCAGGAAGAATTCTTGTCAGAGAATAAACAGACGTGATTGACACCATGTCTAGACATTGTTATCAACTGATTGTAATCTAAGTATAAAATTGGCGTTGTAAGAGATGGCAGACAGAATAAAAAGAGATTGTTGAAGCGAAACGACTGTACGAGTGAAAAGAAACAAAATCAAGTGAAAGGTACAGTCCCCTCATGTGTTTGCACACCAGCGCCGGGATAATTCCCGTACAATTCTTGACTGAAAGGTGGATAGTTCCAAGTATTCTTAAACACCCTAAGTTAAAATTAATCCTCATCGTGTTCCGTGCATACCTTCCGTTAAAAACTGAATCTAAAGATAGACAAACAAACACAAAGCAGGGGTTATACATTCAACATCACTGGATCGATCATTTTCTTTGAATTAATTACTAGACCTGACAGTTTTTTTTGTTAAATAAAATTTGGGCTGATCCGAGGGAGAACCACTGATCACTTTCGTCTTTAGAATCTGCTGCCGGAAAGAACAAGTCTATGCAATATTGGTTGTATGGCGTCTGTAACTTCGGAGCGTTCCATGTATAATTTTTTTTGTAAAGTGGAAAAAGCGATCCTTTTCCTAGCGCCAGGATAGCATTTCTTTGGTTTAAATGTCGGTGTCAAATGCGGCGAAGTATTTTTGATAGGAACCTTAAATAGTCATGCATCAGCCAGAAGGGTATTTAAAACCTGGAGAGGACAACCTGGTTTGTACGCTTGAAAAAAAATCACTCTATGGGTAGACGTTGTCGCTACGATGTTGGAACAAAGCCTTCCCGGTATGCATTCAGAAGATTGGTGTCACTCAAACCATAGCCGACTGCTATCAACTCATGTTTGTCTTTAAATCCATTTAAGGGCCCTCGCCAGGAACTTTAGCGAATAGTTGGCTGTGGCTCGATGTTCTCTTTTTGCTCTTATTTGACTAAATTTGGAAGGTTGATTTAGAATGAGAGTGCAAACCGAACTGATTTGTCAGAAACGTAACCTAATCAAATAATGAACGGTTCCCCGAAGCTTACAGTATTGTCTGTAGTTTGAGGCAATCTGTCAATCACAATACATTCACCCGTGGATTTTGCCTTTACATGAAAATTAAAATAAAAGTCGAACAAAAATCGTGTCCTTTCAACCAGTCAAGGAAAATTGTGTTTCTTTCGATTCACGACATAAAGAGGCAGTACAAAATTTTGCAAGTTGGGAACGGTTGGCTTTTTCATCCGCACCGAAAACAGAACATTATGGAGGTTTGAACGTTAAATTATTGGAACTAACAATGGTAATTGACATCAACACACCGAAATGGTTTCCTCAGTTTTTTGCAACAAGGTTTTTTTTCGATGCATGCGAGAGTGACAAAGTTCTGCAAACGTTTTAACATTATGACAACAGTGAAAGTATGAAAACCTAAGCAGAAGTTACTGCTTGCAAAGCAACCCTGAATAACTACGCTGTTGTGTCGAATTAAATTTCGACTGATGGAATTAAGTCCTATCCCATTTGACCATCTGACCTTTGAAAAAATTTGGCATGAAAATATCGATTAGGTGTGTAGTATGTTTTAATATTACCTTGAGCACAAGGCTACGTGTGGTGAATCACCATATTAAATTCTAATTAACGTTCAGCTGTACAAATCCGCATAACAACATGCCGGAATTAGCTGAGGAGATGTACGTGGTAGTTAGCCTTGGTGCACTTTCAGTTCTCATTGTGGTCTCAAACGTGTCTGTCTATGCGTTGGTTTGCTTCAACAAAAGATTACGGACATACACTAACTGGTTTGCCTTGTCGCTTGCTGCTTCTGACATCCTAACAGGAGCCGTTTTAATGCCTCTGACACTCTTCAAACCCGAATCGGTGGTTGTTGCGTATTTTAGTAGTTTGATATTACTCTGGGGTGTTGGTAACATCTGCGCACTCACTTACGATCGCTTCGTTGCTGCAATGATGCCTCTGCAGTATCCTTGTCGCATACCTAAGATATTCAAAAGAACTTTAGTTGCTGTGTGGTTAATCTCAACAATTATCAGCTTACTTCCTCTGTTCTGGGCAACAGATCGTGCATCAATATTCCACAAGTGGTACATTGCGTGCCTGGAGGTGTTTGGCGTCGTCGTTCCGTACATCTTCATAAGCGTCGCTTATATTCGGATTTTTAAGCAAGTGCGGCACAGTTTGGCGTTGAGGAAAAAATTTGTATCTGCGATAAAACAGATCAACGAACCAAGACGCATTTCTCAAGATGCTAAAGTGGCTAAAGTCTTCTGCATCATCTCAGCGGCATTCTTATTTTCGTGGATGCCGATCATTTATATGACAACCGCAGACATTTTCTTCGGTCGTCTCGATATTGTACCGAGTGTCTTGGGCACAATTTCATTCTACATAGTAGCAGTTGCCTCCTTAGTTAATCCCTTCGTGTATGCTTTCCTAAAACCGGATTTTAAAGTTGTTATTCGCAACATCTGTCGAAAGAGTAAACGAGAGGAAGCGATATCCATGAAACCTCTACAGCCTTGTCAGGTGAAAAAAGAGACAGCCAGTGAGAGTTAGAGTTCCTGAAGCTTTTTCCGCTTAGTAGTAGTAAGTAGACATTATAGAGACGATTATCCGCTCTGTCGCTCTTCTCCTTTGACCAAGAACTAAACCTAATGGAAAAGGTACGTGGTTACAGATAAAAGACAAGTGACACATTTTAACCAGATAGAAAAGATTTATATTCAGCATGGCTTTGACAAGACAAGAAAACTGGAAAAATTGGAAAAAAAGAAGAGCACCTTTTAGAAGAGGGAGAGACATCGTTAGAGTTTTAGAAACGAAAAAATGTGTCAGCCATCAATAGTGTGTCCATGAGAGCACCAGGCAGTCGTGCTACATGCCATTTCACCGATTTCAATGAAACTTTGCCAGTTTAAAGGGTCTACTCCAAACTCAAACAGACAAACTGATTTCTGTTTTGATTATTTCCGGGGGGATATAGACCACCCCCAGTTTTTCTTGGTTTTCACCAAGGAGATCGCTTCAAAGTAGGTAAAATGTGTGAAGCTCTCACTGAGATGGTATTTAACTGAGAAATTTAACTCTCCTTAACTGAGAGTTTGCATAAATATAGTGACATCCTTAATGAATGTACGACGCAAGCGACGGCTTGTCAATCAACAGAGGCAAATAAATGGCTGTGTTCTCAGACTTTTTGATTCATCCAAATATTTGATAACTTTGAGGTCAAATATCTCTCCTTACCAGAAAGCTACAACACTAATCTAAATTACCCTTTATAAACCATCATTTCATCTCTGAAAACCATCAAAAAAATATTTGGGCACTGCCGTATTTTTGTCTTGGACGTGCGACTGTGACAAACTTCTATCTGGCTCTAAGCGGTAACTTGAGGAAATAAACCTTTATTTTATAGCTCGTTATACATTATGATTGATTGAGGAAGCTAAGAAATGTGAATAACTTTCGAGATCTCTTGTAGGAATGGAAAATTTAATGTGTGTAGGCGAAATGTTGATGGGAAAATCGTATTGTTTCTTTCATCTGTCGTTTATTACTTTGGATATTTGCCAAAATCAGAAAACATGGCTTTTGTACGGCACAGAACATTCATTAGTCTATAATTTGGTTGTTTATTATCATTACCTCACAGTTCACAATAAGAAAACTGTAAGCATCCACGATGCTTATTCTGAATAAATGATCTCTTGCTCTTTGCCTGGCCTCGGGCAATTTCCCTTCCCATTCAATTGGCGTGCTACACATGCAACAGTTATTCTCTTGGAATGGTTGGGTGGTACTTTTCGCTACATCTCTCACTTCCGAAACGTAGAGCACATGCTTTACACAATCGATATATATCGGCAGCAGTTTCGTTTCCACTGATTACCACGCCGACATTTGCGGAAATACAGCAAGAGCCGGGGAATTTATCGTTTCTAAACGGCAACAACAAAATAGACGTCGAACAGGTTAAGCCTGTGTAGCAAATAAAGTACAACTTCGCGTTAAATTGAAATTAGATAGAGACACTCTTTGTGCGATGGTATAATTGACATTTCTTTTGACAGTTTAGAAGGCACAAATTGTGACCGTGATGTCTATTAAATTTCAAAGAAACACGAAAGTCGCATTACCGTCGTAATATAATTATTTTCCTTTTTAGGACAGATGTTTCCTTTTAAGTAAAGGAGAGCACTCAGTTTTGAATCCTTCCGTGGAAAAAAAATTATAATATATTTCTTGACTGGAGCGCAAAAATTAGAAAAAAAAATTTTGATGGAAAAATATTAGGTTTTCTTGAAAAATATGGTTATTTAATTTGACTGTTCTCATAATTAAACTGCATTTTATTCATAGATAATCAACTGCACTTGTGCAACACACATGTGTGATTAGCGTACGCACCACACACCCTCACACATTTTTTTAGCGTACTTAGCATACGCCTTAATTTAGATTTGCTAATGCTGTCTTTGACGAAAGGAAAGGACCGCTCTTTCTCTCTATGGAAAAATCATGTATGGAACACAGGAATGAGAACTAAGTCGGTAACTCTTCTCCTTTTAACCGATATTGCATGCGACATGTACTCGCTGGAAGCAGATTCTAACGACGAGAGGTAACGATAATTGTTGTTTTTTTTTTCTTTACGAAGCATGCCAGGCGCAAGGGTCCCTTGGGTCAGCATGAATTGTTGTCAATCAAAAACTGTCAAGTCTGGCAAGTGCTCTGAAGGAAGAATCAATTAAATGAGGTTGATATCCGTTTTTAATGCGTTCGCACCTGGGTTTTGTACGTCAGTTTTGTATCTTTTGTTTCAATTCAAAGAGATAGGTAGGAGTGGAACACATAAGGATAAGAATTATTTAAAAAAACATTTGAGTAAGAGCACGTCAGGGTTCGGAGATAACCAGGTGCATTTCAGTCAGATAAACAGAATTATCGAACCATTTATGATAATGGACTCATGACTGAACTCACTTGTGTCATGGAAAGCTTTTATTCAGTTTATGCCATGCTGTCTCCTTAACGATTCTAAAACTTTGAAGAAAAGTACTGATATCATAAGGAAGGAAAAAGCAGCTGGTGACGTGTAGCTTTTGGAAAACGTCAAAAAGAACAACGTCGAAATAAAATTCAAAGCGCTTTGTATCTCGTAAGTGAAACAGCACGTTTTAACTTTTAGTTTAACTTCAAATGTTATTTCGTGTCTTTGTTTGCTTTGGTTGGTTAGTAAACTGAATGTTGAATTATTAAATTTTGCAACCTCCGTTCTTTAGTCTTGATGTGTCATAGATGGAAAGGGGTAGTTTTATGTTTTAATATCATTTCAATCATCATGATCATCATCATCGTCATCGTCGTCGTCGTCGTCGTCGTCGTCGTCGTCGTCGTCGTCGTATTAACTAGATGATGAATTTGAGATTTCTTTGTTCCTCGCTCGTAACAAATGTTCAGCATCTTTACTCAACGATCGACGTAGAAGTGTAGTTCAAACGTAAAAGGTACTTTAAAGCGTTTGGTGAATTGGCGTCCTTCTTGATGGATCAGAAGAGAATGATTCTTCCAATGCTTGCATTGTATTTTTTGGGTAGTCTCGTGCAGCATGTCATTCTTTAGTTAAGACTTGCCTTCTGTTTAAGCGCAAGCCAACGAATGGTCTTGTTCTTTGATTGTTCTGCTTTAAAAGACCTGACAGAAATCGACTGTTGTTCAACGCATCTGCTCGAACATTTCTGATATAAATTCCGAAGAGCCATCTTGAAATCAGGTTTTAGAAAAGCATACAGCAGAGGATTTGCCAGCGAACCCGCCGCTATGGTGAAGAACGAAACCGAGGATAAGATGTCTGGGACAACTTGAATCCGTTTTACAATAAAAGCTGTTGTCATGTAAAGGATTGGCAGCCAAGAGAACAAAAAGGCCAGAGACACAATGCAGTAGATTTTGGCTACCTTGGCATCTGCGGAAATGCGTCTGCGTTCGTTGATTTGTCTTGAGACAGATTTCAAGTTTTTCCTTAACGCTAAGCTTCTGCGCACTTGTCTGAAAATTCGAATGTAGGCTGCAGTTATAAAGATGTACGGAACGACGACACCAAGCAGCTCTAAGCACGCCAAGTAGACTCTATGAGCTGTTTTTGAATGATCTACGCCCCAAATCAAAGGAACAGAGGCATATATGGCCGGAACTAGCCAAATAATCGCAATTCCTCTCTTGAAGAATTTGGGAACGAGATAAGAATATTCTAGAGGTTTCACTATAGCAATAAAACGATCGCAAGTAACTGCCGAAATGTTGATAACACCCGAAAGTAAAATCATTGCGGTGAAGTATCCTTCGACGACATGAGATGGTTTGAATAGCGTCATAGGAAAAAGCAGGCTACCAGTCAGTAGGTCGGACACAGCAAGGGACAGAATCAACCAATTTGAGTATGTGCGAAGGGTTTTGTTGAAGCAAACCAGCGTGACAATAACAGCGTTCGAGAGAACTATAAGAACTGACAGAGCACCGAGAATGATGGTTAGATAAATACCTTCAGTTGTTTTTTCCATACGGTTTTTCTTTCGCTGATATGTTGAGCGAAAGTCGGTTTACACGGGTAGTTACTTTCACTTTGAATTAGATCTTTCTAAACTAAACGGAACCTTCGTGAAGTTGTACTAATGCGTCGTATTAGGTTACTTGTTCCGCTGTGAGCGGAATGAATCTGTAACAAACCGGTATTTTCGATTTTTTCATGTATGTTTTATTCTAAATTTTCTGTCAGTGTATGACAATTAAATGGATTAAAAAGTAAACATCAGTAGCGCGCGAAATCGATCAGTTTAATTCAGTCGTAGTTTTCTGGTCAGTTTATGGAAAAGTGTCGAAGTGAGGAATTACAAGACGAAAACGAAAGCTCTTTACTTAATTTGATTCAATGGCATTTTCTACAAACAACAAATACAATTAAAAACCTGGTGGGAGGCTTTTTAGGGTCTGCATCTAATTTAAACTATTGCATCGAATAAGAATAGAATACATTTCAAAAAGTTTTTTGTTTTGTCTTACATTTAGAAAACCTACTGGGTCTGAACTCTTAGACTGGAAATATTAAATACAAATTTTCCAATTTTCGAGTGACTCATGAAGTACCAGGAGTTCTTCTGTCTCTTAATTGCAAGTTCTTCACCACGCGTAATAAATATATGTTCTTGTCTTTTTATGCGAAAACGTTGACTTTGTCTTGGAAACTGGAAAATATAAGCACTGCTTTTGTGCCTTCATGAGCGGCATTTTCACTCGCAACTTCCCCAAAGAAGTGTTCAACTTTTATTTTTTGTGACAGCAAATGTTCTTGTTTGGGGAAATTGGGAACAGAGAAAAAAGGTTGTTCTTCTGTGCCGGATGTTGAATGACTTTTCGGAAGGCGCAGTTTATATGCAGGTGATAACTGGGAGCTCTTGAAATTTGTTTTCAGTGCATGTATCCATTTTAAAGCACCACACATCGTGTTCTGTGCATAACATCACCCAGAACTCCATGCGAATACGCGCACATGCAAGCCGATAACAGGGCGGATTTTGATTTTTAGCTGTATGGTGGTCTTTTGTTCTGAAGGACTAAAACTGCGACCTTGAAAACAACGAATTTACGCCGTTTGAAAATGTGTATTCTTTTTCCAATGTATTTATGTATTACATTGTTAGATTTGCCATTTTACCCAGAGTCGCACGTGCGATATATTGCCCACTACATCAGAAAATTGTGGTAGGAAGGCTTGAGGTGTAATATGGAAGACTATGTTTTTTACAAAGGAATAAAGGGGTAAGTTTCTAAAGAAACTGTGGTGCTGCGTCGGTGGGAGAGTATAGCAGGTAATTTAGTGTTAACAACTGGGTTGAAAACGTAAATTAGCCACCGTAAAGAGTAAAAAAGCTGACGTTTCGAGCGTTAGCCCTTCGTCAGAGCGATTGAGTCGAATCGCTCTGACGAAGGGCTAACGCTCGAAACGTCAGCTTTTTTACTCTTTACGGTGACTAATTTACGTTTTCAACCCAGTTGTTAACACTAAATTACCTGCTATATTTTTTACAGTTGTGTTCGGAATTGTATAATTGTATACAATTATGTTCTTTAACCAATGTTTCAACTTAATTTTCTTTCAGGATCTAGTAAAGAAAGCAGAAATTGTGAAGGAAGTGCAGAGCATTGTCCTGAATAACGAGAAGTAAGTGGGTTTATTCAAACTTTGAATTAGACATGATAGGCGGAATAGGTGGAAAAACAAACCATAGAAAGGGGGAAGTTAAGGAAGGCAGTCGGAAGGCAAGGAAGAATGAGCAACGTTGGAAGGTCGCAAGGAAGAAAAGAAAGTATGACGGGAGAGGAGGACAGGATATTGGAATTGAAAGACCTAGGAGTAATGGGGGGGGGGGGATGTGGTGATGGACTAAGAAGGGGAGGGGAGGAGTGAAGAAGAAAGGGAGAGAAAATGAGGGAATGTAAGTATGGATTGAGGGATGGAGGAATTAAGAACAAGAGGAAGGAAGTGGGAAGTGAAGACGGAGAGTGTGGAATGAAGGGATGGATGGATGATACGAAGGAGGATAAGAATGCGAAGTAAGGTAGGATGGGAAGGAAGCGGAGTTTGGAAAGGAGCGATGGAAGAAAAAAGGAAGTAAGGGAGAGATGAAGAAGGGAACGGGAAAGGTAATCAGGAATGTTTTGTTAGGGAAGAATGCCACAGTGTGTATGGAGGAGGGGAGGAAGGTATTGAACAATGGGTAGAGAGGGAGGCAAGGATGGAGTTCAGGAGGAAAAGAAGAAAGAGAAAGAGAAGGAGAGAACCTTTGAACATTCGTTTTATGATATCTTTAGATCAAAGGATGACATAAGGGATTGTGGCGGTGTTCAGGCGCTTTGTCGCCTGCTGAGTCTAAGCAGAGATCCATTGGTTCTTCAGCATATTCTTGCAAGTCTTGCATCTCTTTCATTTGATAACGCAAGGTGAGTTCTTCTTACGCACGTAGTTGGGTTCGATCGTGATTTCGATCCAATGAAATATACGAAGTATCTTTCATCTTAGTAGTATCAACTTTTTCAAGGTGCCGTTCATTTTAAGTAACTGCGACGAAGTAACAAGCCAAGGTGGACTTCAAACAATGTGCTATTTGCTAGGAAAGGTACGATCACGGGTTTGCAGCTAGTTAAATCACTTCCCAGTTAGCTAAGATTTCAAAGTTGTTCAGTTATCTTACTCGAAGTGTGTATCACCCTCTATTGTGGTTAGTTACCAGTTAACACTCGCACAATTGCAGGAACGGTAACTCCGGTTGCAGCGGACTGAACTCAATTTTCTTCTTGTTTATGACAAAAACGTGAAAACGCCACCATCTTGAAGCTTTGTTAAGAAAAAAAGAAAGGAAAGAAAACTATCTGGCTCGGTAGAAAACTTTTATTACGCTTTACTTTAAGACGTTCCGCATCATAACGTTGACAATCCGACCAAGGCAGACTATGTAAGCAAGCAAACACAGCTCTCTTAATTAGATGGTACTATCTCGAGAATTTATTAGCTTGTGACCAAAAGGAGGTTTCTCTTTCCGGCGTCAATATATCTTCTAGCAAATAGGTGACGAAGGAAAAGAAAGATATGATATGTGGAACGTTGTTTGATTTAAAACCAAACCCTTAGAACTTGAATCATGGGAAATGTATAGCAGACAGTAAAGAGATTTGATTTAGTCCTGTTTGTTGTGAGATTCCAACATGTCGTTTTTCTTCGTTCTCTGTTTTAATCTGTCCTGACAAGACGAAAGACAGCATTATCCAAGATAGCATAGCTTGGGCTTTGAAGAACCTGGCAACCACAGAAAGGTAAATTTATTGTTTATTTTCAGATATAAGAATGCTGTCGCATAGTTTCCGGAATTATGCGGTTTTTTTTTTTTTAAGTGTTTTACTTATTTCAATTGACGTTTTGAAACTTCTCCTTCTATCCTTCGACAGAAATCAAAATGAGGCAAGAACTCGAGGAGGGCTCCAGGCTTTTTGTGAACTTTTGAGAACCACCGTGGATGACAAAGTTAGTTTGCTTTCTTTTGGCTCCTCGCGAGCAGTGCTCTACTTTTGTTTGCGCTTGCGTTGTTTAAGGAGCATTCGCACGATTTGGGTGGTGTGGAGTGAAAAATGATCACCGGTCACAAAACCAGTCATATGATAGGATTTGTTTTCAATTCTGCCCGCTCACGCGCAGTGAAATAAAAACGTTACATGTATGTCGTGTTATTTTGCTTCTTAAACAGATTGGAGCGGGCAGACTGGGGATTCAAAACTCCTGACCTTCCCCCCGAACATGATGCTATGAGACTTCGATTTCAAGTTTATATCACTCTTTGGCATTTCATGGGACAGGGCGGAAATATTTAGCGTTTTTTTCCTTTACCTGTTATGATTATTTTGGGAGTGTTACTTTGGAAAGGAGTCAGAAAAAGGATAGCAGGAATTGTTCTCCAAAACGAATTGATAAAGGAAAGAGCAAAATGGTTTGTAATATGGGTTGGGGAAAGGAATTGGAAAGGCTCGTAAATAACCTGGATTTTGAGAATACGTGCTGCCATTTTCCTGGCAGGTCTTGGAGAGAGTGACGTGGGATATTGGATCTCTTGTAGATGACAACACCAGGTAAAAAAGTTTTCCAACCATTGATTTAAGTCGATGAATGAAAGATACCAGTCCTTATGATGTTGGTGTGTCCTTGCCTTTTTTGATAGCTCATTGTACAGAATGCCTGAACATTATTAGTTATTCATGAGCACTAAAGCGGGAAATTTTGAATGCAAACGCGCCTTGATAGACCAAAATAAGAGAAGAAAGGGCCAAAACAAGCGATCCATGAAGACCAACTTTTAGAAGCTTTGCTGCAAATATTACAGATCGATAATTTTTCGCCATAGCAATTAAATGTCTCGAGAACAATAGGCATTCTGCGCGATAAATAATTTAATGGGTGGGGGGGAGAGATTACGCTATCGATTGTCTTTTTATGCGGTCCTTGCAACGTATCTTCTTACTTTTCTGAGAATGTTTTCCGCCATATAGGTTGTGAAGATTTCACACATCTAGGTCTTTTGAATTCAAAGTAATCGTGACACAAATTGACAACGAATTTTTCAAATTTCAAATACACGCACAGCAAAATGACATGCGCAATACGTGCCTCATCTAAGAGATAACTTTAATGGTTGTTATTTGTTCCACAGTGATTGTCAATGATGGTCAGATATTTTGCGTTTCCACAGAAACTGTCAAGTCGTGCGGGATTGTGGTGGCCTGAAAACAATGTGTGAATTGGTCTCACTGACTTACAGCGAAAATGTTCTAGAGCGCACAATGTGGGCGCTAGGAAACTTAGCTATCGACAATAAGTAAGTCGATCCTTTTTTTCTTGTTTTATTGTTTGATAACTCAGTCTTAATTGATTGCTGATTGTAAGACAGGGTTAGATTGGTTCAAACTCCCCTTTGTAGTATAATTGGTCGTGAAATCTCGCGCCAACGTCAACCAATCAGATGCAAAGGAAAACGAGTCGAGTGCTCGTCACCCGCGTTTTCCCGCTTTTCAGTTAGTTAGGTTGCTTTTACATTGATTCATCGTTTGCATTTCGTGGTAGGTGTTTACCATTGTTCTCTCTGACCATTTATGTCTATCGAAATGCGCTTAATTTTCAATCGTGAATATGGAACGCAATGCTAAGGTTCAATGATGCCAGATGCTCTATTTATTTCTTATTTTTCTCAATGCCATCGTCATTGTTTATTTTTTATCTATTTGTTTTTGTTGTCTTATTTAGGAATCGCAATTTCATTCGACAATATGGAGGACTTGAGAACATTTGCAAAAAGCTGCAAGAATCAACCTCACAGCAGGTGAGATCATAAATATGGGCAGAGGGACCAAACATTGAAATGAGTTCTGCTATGCAGACATGTTGGCTTTGGTCAAAATTGAAAATTTTCTCAGATAAATTTGTCTGCGTATATGTCCCTTCTGTATTCTCGGAGCTCATAGTTTTCATATAAACTTCGCCTCGGCAGTGTTAGACCACTCTCAGCAGTTTTAAGCCAATTACGCAAAGTTAACAGCTCTCCCTCTGAACAAAAGGTCATTGTAAACTTTTTTCTTACCAGATCATAAAGCAAGGTGCCCTGACGCTTAAAACTCTGGCGAGTAGTAATCAACACAATAAGGATGTTATGGTCAGACTGGGGATGATTGGTACACTTCGAAGGTTTGTAACGCAGTGTTCTCACGGGGGGGACTCAGCTTCTTCCTTGCTCCACGTTCTTGACAATGTACTTTTCAACAATTTTGTGTCTTTTCTTTTTAGTTTAATGACAAATGAGCAGCAGAGTTTAGGTATCATTCCTCGCCGTGTGTGTGGCGATCTACTGCAGCGTCTTCTTGGCTCAGCAGCTGGAAACATCCATACAACAAGCTCAACCGCTACAGCACCTGACGATAGAACCGAAGAATGTGCGATCGCTTCGGGCATAATCGTAAAGCAAGAACCTGAGACGAGATCAGTCAATGGTCTGGTGCAGAATGGTGATATTGACAGTGAAGATGACGATGACTTACCCCCTCTGGGTGGGGAGGACAGTGACGAGAAAAATGAGAGGATTCCGTCTGCGATGATCACACCAGCCCCAAATACTTCTGAGAACCTTTCCCCGAGGGAAAATTTCTCTCGGTCGGAGACGCAAGGATTTGCTGCAGCTAGGTCTACTGTAAGCGTTAGAAATCACGTTGGGCCTCTTGCAGAAGAGAATGATTTAGACCCATTTAGGTGAGCTGGTTTTAAAAATTGCAATTGTATGAAGACTGTTTTTGAATGAGAACAAAGCTTTGGACGTCGGGATTGAAGAATCCATGTTTGGGCTGGGGTCTCCAGTTACCGACTTTCTGAAGCTTCCCCCCCTCTTTAGTGAGCACCGCTCCCCCCTTCCCATCCCCTGGGAAAAAACTGTAACATTAAAACACCACTGGCAATCAATCAAAATATCAATGCTGTAGCCATGGTTATACCGCAGTAATGTTCTTAACTTGGGTTGGGTAGCGTGTCAGTTCCAAATTTTTTTTACAATTTCAAGCATGTACCAGTTTCCCTTTGAGATATTGGTAGGTTTAATGAACAAATAAATACAAATTGCATGCGCTTGCATTTAGGCGTGAGTGGAAACCTGGAGGAGTAATACACCCCGGAGGCCTATTAAATGTATTGTGTGTGATGTTTTAGGACATACTGAATTTTGTTTCAATATTATGTTCAGCGTCAACTGTTTCGTTTTCGGTCGCGGAGGACACACAGTCTGTAAAAGGGGGCCCTTATCCTACAATCAGTTGTCACATCATGTTTGAAGAGTCCTATCTATGTGTAGAGTAACACTTCTGTTTCCTACAATCAGTTGTCACATCATGTTTGAAGAGTCCAATTTATGTGAAGAGTAACACTTCTGTTTCCTACAATCAGTTGTCACATCATGTTTGAAGAGTCCAATTTATGTGAAGAGTAACACTTCTGTTTCCTACAATCAGTTGTCACATCATGTTTGAAGAGTCCTATCTATGTGTAGAATAACACTCTTGTTTTTATCACGCTAGAAATTACTGACAAGACCTCCCTTCCTCTATTCAATGTTGCCTGTATGAAGCTAACGGTTCATGCCCGACACAACATTTTTATGAAGGGGAGGGGGAGCGGGCGGCGAATAGGTAAACTTAACAAGGGCAAAAGAGACAAAATTGAAGTAAGAGGGTCTTGAAAAGGGCAATGTGTCAGTAATTTTGTCGCCAATTTTAGGTCTAGACCATTGCAATGTTCACATCCACCCCGTAAAAATAACTTGGTATTGGCAGATAAACAAGGTAACCTGACCGATGTTGGAGTATGGGAAGGGGAAAAACTTCTGATTGTTCTAACATCTCACACGTGGGTAGGAAAACTGCTCTTAACTCGCTTAAATATACATAAGTAAGAATCCTTTTAACAATTTGAAATTAGTATTTTCTTGCCCCTATTTAAAACCATGATGATTTATATATTTTCCAGCGTGCATCCGAAAACAGTGTGGTCACAAACGAGAGAACTGGTGCTAGTTTGTGTGAAGCTGCGTGGAGTGGAGAGACAGCAGACCGAGATAACTGCGAGCAGGCTCAAGTTTAGGTAAGTTTGGCAGCATTTGAGTTTCTTCATTCAAAATCATCTTCCTCGAAGATGACTCTTCGATTAGTCCACCTTAAGCAAATAGTCACGAAAGACAAGGAACGTCTTTGAAGAGAGATTTTTATAATTGGGTCAAAACTACATTTTCACAGGTTGTTTTTTTACTGTAATATTCGAATCTTCAGGGGACATTCTAATATTGTTATGTCGCGCACATATCCCAATTTACCATGCACACTTGTTGATCCCAGCAATATGCAGTTCGCCTGTCATATGCGAACTTAGTAAATGACCAAGCATGCTTCCGAGTATTTTTGAATGCAAGAGTGGAGCATTCCACCGCGAATTCCGACGTTCTGAGCAGGGTTTAACGAATGCCGATTACAGGCGATCTACTGCCGCTCAAACGACTTCTCATCGCCGTGTGTTTCAGTAGCTTACTAGAAGGTTCTCGTGTGTGGGTTTCTCCTTAGGGGGCAACCGCTTGTTACACCATCGGCCGCCGTTTATGGAAAAGGTTCTTGAAACCCGTACGAGGTTCGACCCCCACACTGCCCCCACACGAGGTGGTGACAAATGGGAAATTTTTTTTAAATAAACAAACTCAAAGTTTTCCCATTTCGTAACTCTGTGATAATGCATTTTGTTTGTGTCTTTGTATGTTTTTGTTGTAATATGATTAATGTTTTCTTTCACTAGTACACAGCTAAGACACGTAGTTTATGAACTGGACATGGAGCTATTAGAGGAGATTGATCCTGAGGTAGGTCTGAGGTCTCTTCGTTGACAGTCTCTCTGTTTTCAATTTGCGGTGTTGTTAATTATGTTCTCTCGTTGGATGATTGCAGCAAAGTACTGTAATTGTCAAGGGCTCGGAGGTACAAATTTTACTCAAGAAAAGAAACCATGCCGTGTGGACGCGGTTGTTGAAGAGCAAAGAAAAGGTAACATATACAGTGGAACGTGTAGTTTGTTCTTAGTCAACATGGATTGACCCTCATAGTTTCTCTTATTTCTTTTTGTTCGTTTATTGACTTATTTTTTATTGGTTTGATTTCTTTCAGTTGCCTTACGTCTCCATTGACTTTGATCGTTGGGAAGTATGGTCGTCATCGGAGGAGGACGAAGCCGAGGGTGATGCAAACTTCCAAGCAGCGCCGACGAACCCAGACAATTCCCATCACACCTCAGAGGATAGCAGAGAAGGAAGGAAACTGGTATCATTGCCTGAAATGCTTGTCAGTGGTTCGGAGTCCGATACTGATGAAACCTTGCCATCTGATGTGGATTGCTTAAAATTCTATTAGTCAAAACACTGAGAAAAAATGTGTTATCGTTGAAATGTAACAGTTTTTGAACAGGTGATAAACTCTTTCAAGAAATGGATTAACCAAGAACGTCACATGACTAGTCGCTAGTATTTGTTATGTTACATGAAAGAAAGTCAAGTTAAATATTGAAGTCGAAGTGAAAGTTTTCTTTATTTAGATAGCATTATTTACGGTAATTTATTACATTGTTTTTACATTTGCTAATATCTAATAAAGGTCTAATTTGATGGTAACTTTTGGTAGCTGTACAGTATGTTAAAGTGTCGTTAAACTTAAACCAAAATAGTTTAAACGGCCATTTAGAACAAATCAAGAAACCAAAGAGCCAATGAGAAGCTAAGGCAGATATATGTAAGCAAACTTAAGTACATGCTTAGACGAACGCAGCATTAAGGAGTCGGGCATGTTCTAATTTCAATCGATCACTCCCTGGTTCCATGCGGTGGATTAAATAGATTCTCGCGCCCTGATTAGTCGCGATTTGCGTCATATCTCGCGAGGTGATTATAGTAGGGGCGATGAAATGGCCGCTTTGCATTTTGTCAAAGTTACCGAGGAAGTGATAAACGCGATAGAAGAAATTCAATTCCGAAGAGCACAAAATCCAGCAGGTTTTGTGGAACACTTTTCAAAAGTAAGATAAGAAGTTTTTTGCTGATTAGATTGATTATGGAAACTGGTTCCTATCTCGATACGAGCGATCAAAAATTTTGTGCCCACTGCCTTCGTTATTTACACATAGTTACTGGGATACCTGTGGTAGCCCAGTCATAAAATGCCTTTGTTTTTTTGTCATCTTTTTTTTTCCTCCGCCACAAAATGGAAAAATTGCGCAATAGTACCCAGTGGTCATTGGGCCCTCAACACCATGACAACTAACTGTGATCCAATGAGGTGTTCACATGCTGATCACGCGTGTTATCTTGATGATGATTGACGTTATCATGCACGGACAGGGCCGGGTCACATGACGAATCACGAGATTTTTGCTTATAAAACTCTTTTGGTAGTCGTTATGTACTCCAACGTGTTTGTATTACGATCACCTGGAGCATTATAGCGCAAACGCTCAAAATACTTACAGACACATACACAAGTCGTATTCTTCGCGGCCAATCCACACTAAAAGACGTTATTGGAACAGATTGAGTCGCGAACGCTTGAAAGCCATGGAAACCCTGAATGCCTTGTATGCCTTGTATGCCTTGTGATTATGGAAACTGGTTGCCTATCTCGATACGAGCGATCAAAAATTTTGTAACATATATGCCCACTGCCTTCTTTATTTACACAAAGTTACTGGGATACCTGTGGTAGCCCAGTCATAAAATGCCTTTGTTTTTTGTCGTCTTATTTTTTTGCCAATGCCAATGTCTCAGTTGAAAAACGTGCACTTGTTGTAAAAAGAAAAATCTGAAATCTGACACCAAACTGCATATACTCTATGCAATCTACGGAACAACACTACTACCGTGAAACTGAAGAACAAAACTATAATGGATGCAAACTGCTTGCGAAGAAAGACGCCATGTTGGATTCACTTGATGCCAGGGAACGTAGCTACGATAACAATGCGAATGGTACTAATTTCACGATCAGAAAGGTGAATCTTATGTTTGTTTTCATTGTAGTTGTATGGATATTCTTTTTTTAATAAATACATGATCCAAAATCCTGTGTTTTTTGTGTATAATGTTATTATGTTAAGTATTGTTTTCGCAATTGTCTTGTCACAGGCGGCCCAAGCTCACGCCTCGAGAAAAAGCCAACGATAAATTCATGAACGCGTCACGCGTTGTGTGACTCGGTGTTAAGTTACGAGAGGAACCGTTGAAAATTTGAACACGTTATAAGGAATCGTATAGGGAACGAAAAATGGTCGATTTACAACGACATATATTTCGAAATATAAACATTTTTCTCGTAAAATCAGTAAAACTTACTCATACCCCGTGTATCCGTTGTAGTTTCTGGCGATTTCTGCCGTTTTAAGCTTGCTTTACCATTACTGTTATTCACGTCATCTACTTTTATTACGTTGGTAAAATCTGTACAGACATCATACCAACCAAATCGCGCGCAAAGTAAGAAGAATATAATGAAGGCTTGAAATTTTATTACGATCGATTTTCTACAATAGTGCAAATAATCGTGAAGGCTGATCGCGGAAAAAGCGATTGCGTGACGCTGGGTAAGCTGTAAGATGACATGTTATTACATACCAGACGTAAAAACTCTTCAGATGCTCAGTCTGCATTTTGTACCCACTCTGCAGTCTGCAGTATATATTTTGTATCCGATATGCAGTCTGCAGTCTACATTTTGTACTAACAGGTATCCGTGGCACCAATACAGTTTATTTTTGGTTACATTTATTCGCACAACACACATAATCTACCACAAAATACCTGTGTGTGAGGTGATTAGACATTTTCGTTCTTTTCCGCGTTAATACTCTTCTTTCCTTTTGTAAGAATGTAGACCACTTACAATGTTTCAAGTAATCCACCCTACAAAAAATAACTCATGCATGCATAGCATGTCTATGTTTTGAAATAGGTGTATGCCCTCGGCCAGACTTGAGCTCACTATTTCAGTATACTAGTCCGACATCTGTAGTATCACTACACTTGATTCCAAGGATCCAGTACCATCCAGGTATCCCAGTTACCCTGCTCATAGGGTCTAGTTTTAACATAAACGAGTTTACCAAAGAATCTCGCGAAAGTTTTGTGCAATTATACAAAGACAATCATTCACATCAGGCTCAGTGAATATGAACTCCATATCCGACAGTTCAACCTATAATACGCCGGGATATTTAGCGAGTTGAGTTAGAAAACGTTCGAAGAAATAACAAACGAATGTTTCAGACATTCGAAACCAATTAATTGAAAGAAGAATGTCAAAGTCTACTTATTACTCCTCCTGCGAATCAAAACACTTAAGGCTGTGACAATTAACGAGTTTTTTGATTCCCTCCCTAATGACTGAATTTCCTTTGTAGTACAGCACAGGATTTATACTCGAACAAAGACTTGCCACTGGAAAAGTAAAAGGGTTCTACAAATAGAATGAATCCCATTTGAAGTACGTTTTATAAACCCACTAAAATGGCAATAGGGATGATGCACAACCCCAGAAGACTAGCCACGTGATGAGTAGTCGCCGTCAACTGCCGTTCGATTTCTTAAGAAGCTAAATTTGGATTCACCCGAGCGCTTTCTTCCATTTTCTGTGCAACGGCATTGTTATGCTTGCGGAGAGCAGCCAGAGTACACAACTGGATGGCAATTACAATCGCGGAGAAGCAAATGATGTATCCGCCTTCAAATGTTTCAACAGCCCTCCTAGGAAACAACTTGACCTGCTTCAGAACAACTAAAAAAATGGACGTCACCCACACCTCAAAAGAAGCAGTAACGGCGTACTGCATCTGCAGCTTTGTACCACCATGGTTTAATGACGGCTAAGTATCTATCCACACTCATGACTCCAAGGTTTCCCACCATAGCAAAAAGGCATAAAAAGAAAGAAACCACCATGACAGGCGAGTCCCAATCACTGCGATTGAAACACGCTTCACCGGCGATCAGCTCCTCGATTCTGAATCTAATGTACAACGGTGTTACTACCCCACCCCACAGAACGTCAGTCAACGTCAAGCTGCAAAGATACAGAAACCCTGGGCGGAATCGAAGTCCACGCCTCAGAATTGTGACCAGGACCAACCCGTTTGACGGGAAACACCACAAACCTAACATGGTTTTGGCAAAAGTAAGCACCAAGCTAGAGTAATAACTAAATTGGGATTGGACAGAGCGTGGAAATTCAGAGATGAAGCACGGCCGCCCCTCTTGCAACACCAACACTTCGTACTGTGTGTCATTTGTAGTCAAGTTTGGCTCCATGTTAGCTCGCTTAATCCTAAAAAATAGGAAAGAAATGGTTCTTACATATCCATCCTAAACTGAAGTAAGTTTGACGTTTTAGATGTACCGTTGAAGCGTTGAAGCTCCCTAACCATTTTATCTTAGGTATGCATAGTCTTGAGCTTCCTACATGTATTAAGATCATTTATGTCCGAGATTGGATATGAAAACCAATTTTAGTGGACACAATTTTGAACTGAATGAATCACGGACTACTTGTTTAACGTCAGGGACAGATAGGTAATCGGGAAAATACGGTAGTTCGGAAAATTATCTCATCGTTGAAAATGTTTTATTGTGTTTCACATTGACTTGTGAAGGTAAACACAAAAGGTAAACGCAAATGGTTTTGACCGTTTTAATTTGCCTGTTTTCGTAGACAAAAATACAAGACTAATGACCATTTCCTTGGAACGTTCCGAATGGCAAAATACCGACTAATTAAGGAGCAATCAGCAATCTACCTCGGGACTTCCTTGCCATATAATAATGAACGATGATTTTTAGGAAATGTTGATAAAATACCTAAGGCTTAGTTTACAAAGATTGTTTTTGTGTGGAAGGAAAATAGAATACTAAATTGCTTAATGATGTTTAGCCTCGACTTTATATTATCCTTGAGAAGTCTGGTAAAGTTTTTCCATTTCTTAGCCATGAAGCCTTGAAGTCCCTACCTATTGTTTGTTCAATTTTCAGTCAACTATGTCTCATTTAGGTGAATTAGATATTATGATTTTAAGAAGGCAGACAAGAAAAAAATTTCAGCCTTAGTGAAATCAGCTTGGCGGAGTTGACGTGTTGACGAATTTTAATAATTTGACGAATTTTAATAATCATGCATAAACAAGATGAGAAAGGAAAGTATCATGTGTTACTATTGGCTGACTCTGGGTATGCGCGGGTAAACACAAACCATTTTAATTCAGTGTAATTACAGCTATAATTTTTCTAAAATCCCTTTTCACTCCCTTTTCTGGTTTAATAAGTTTACATCTGACAGGCCATTTAGCCATGAACTACATGCTGCTACATCCCTGTAGGTTTGTGTCAATGATGGATTGGTGTTAAATGGCTTTCAACAAACTTCTCTGAAGATTTAGAAAAACCAGGAATAAAAACAACCAAAGCTGCAAAACCGAAAGCAATGGGAGAAAAATTCCAAAAGGAGGGTGAAGAAATGCTGAAAAATATGAAGGAATATGTCAGTCATGGCAAGTTCAGAGGAAGTGAAGAATCAAACATCACTGATGAAGAGTCTATGAGCCAGCGAAGCACTAATAGGTATTGGGGATAGGGGAACCCTTTGGTTGTGTTAAGACAACAGGTTTTAGGACATGGATCATGTCAGGAAAACAATAGCTCACTTCAAAAGCCTTCAGCAAGACTACCTGAAAGTACGTGTGAGGGCCTTTCGTCTCAGAGACTCTCAGAAGAAAAGACATTTGGCAGTGAAAAGTCAGAAGATGAGCTAATGCATGGATCTAGAAAACCGGCAGCAGCATCGAGTGACAATAATTCAGGAAGGGTGCGATTTCTTTCATCTAGACTGCCAGCAACAGGTAGTGGTATGAGGGGAGGTTTTCATCCAATGTCATCAAAATCTCCAGATGCAGTTAATATGAAGCCCATTCTTAAAAAGAAAAGTGCTCACAGTGGATCTTCCACTGAGGCAGATGAATTTCGTCCGAGAAGACGGGCAGACAGAGACGGTTCAGGTGTTTCCTACTGTGAAATACCTGAATTTTCCTCTAATGGCTCTAATGATGAAATCTTTCTTAAAGAAATAGAGGAAAAAGAACAGTCCCCCCGAAATAGTTCAATAAGTGTAGATACCTTGTTTAGCCAACACAACGTTAGATTACCCTTTGAAAATTCTATTTCATCTAAGAAAACAGTTCAGGAAATTGAGTCGCTTTTTAAAACTACTGCTGTGGCAAATAGAAATGAAGAGGATTGGCAAAGATTGCTATCTTCGATAAAGACCCTAAAAGAAACCTGTGGGAAAGACCGCGGGTGAACTTTAGATCCCTCAACAGATTTAGTACAAACATGTGAGCCTCAAACGACTAAAAGAAGCTCAGAAATTGCATGTCGCTCTGAACATTCTCCAATACAATCCTCAACAAGCTTACATGTGGTTGAAGGGAGAAATTTAAGTGAAAAATCTACACAATTGTCTCAACTGTTGCAGACTTCAGACATAGTTTGATGCTACTCTGGTTTGCAGATTTAATGAATGTAACCGAAGAAGTTACAATTCATAGACCGAACGTTTCGACACTCCTGTCTAGTGCCTTCATCAGGGGTGTTCTAAACGCTGGAACAAGAGGTCCATTTATATGATCACTAATTAGCGGCCTTTTTTCTGACGAGGTGTAAATAGGCGTCAGGAAGCAAACCACCATCGTCACGATTTAAAGGAGAGTGGGCGGAGTTAATATGCCAAGCCTCCAAACAAAGGCGCTGGTGGTAACGCCGATTAGTGGTGATAATTTTAGAATTATCCCACCTAATTGTATGGTTGGTTAGGCATGTATGCGAATGTCAGACAACTCGCCCCCTGGACAATTAGCCCCAGACGATTAGCCCCCAGTCTCTGGACGATTAGCCCCCAGTCTTTGGACGATTAGCCCCCAGTCCCTGGACGATTAGCCCCCAGTCTTAGTTTATGTAAAGGAGAAGTTACGTTCATCTGTTGGTCATTGACTTTTATGAGTTTGTGGCTCCTAAAGGAGCCTTTTTTTTTGTGAATGTCTATCTCTATTAAGCTTTACTCAATTTAAATTACATGGGTTGTACGAGGTGAGCACAGGCCTCCAGAAGCTCCTTTGAATTCCTTAGGCCGTCTTCGTATTGACTCCAGAGGTCAAAGAGTCTTCTCTGCATGGTCCGGTAGCTTGACCGCTGATGTCTCTTCAGCTTTTGTCTGAAACCAGACGAATCTGCATGCTGACCAGCGTAGCTTCCCGGTGAAGTACCTGGATGAGGATTTACAGGGGCAGCTGTGATCGTCCTTTGGCGCGCCGGTTCAGTCATTGTGCCAACCCTCTGGGTCGTTATTCGTTCTGACCGCTTCTAGGAACACGCTCCAGTTCTGTGGCGGGAAGGTCTGACTGATTATCCAGTTTTCATCTATGTAACTGCAGAAATCCTGCAAGGGTTTGACAGTTGCTTGCTGCTGGAGTCGACGGAATCTGCGTTCGACGGAATCTGCGTTCGATCTTGTCAGACTTTGCGCGTGGGTTTGAAATAAACAATGAAACACCAATTAGTAAAAGTTCGCGCATTTTGCGTGGCTTTGAAATAAACAACAATGAATAAATTTCGCACCTTGCGCATGGGTTTGAAATAAGCAAACAACAATGAGTAAACGTTTGCACATTGCGCGTGGGTTTTCAATAAACAAATAAATAAAAATTAGTAAAAGTTCTCACAATTCGCGTGGCGAGTTTGAAATAAACACCGATTGACATTAACAAGTAGTCGCCTATAAGTTAAAGTTTCGGAGTTTCGTCCCTGGTTTCTTTCCTTTCCTATTTAAACAACATGACGGAGAAACATTCGTAAAGTATGTAAACAGAAAGAACACAATTCATTTTTGTAGAATATATAAACAGAAAGAACACAGTTCACTTTATAATTCGATACGCACGGCAGAGAAACGTTCATAACAAGCAAACAACAAGACAGCAAGAACGTAGATTACTTTATAATTTAACACGCATGGCAGAGAAATGTTCGTAAAAAGCAAATAACAAGAACATTGTTTATTTCATAATATATGATAGGGAAACGTTCGTAAAAAGTAAAGGGCAAGAACATAGTTTATTTCAAGGTTGGTGGGTTGGGAGCTAATAGTCCAGAGACTGGGGGCTAATCGTCCAAATACTGGGGGCTAATCGTCTAGAGACTGGGGGCTAGTCGTCTGGGGCTAATTGTCCAGGGGGCGAGTTGTCGGGATACCATGTATGCTCCGATAAAGCTGAATTTTCCTTTTTGCAAAGAAAACCGCTTTTTGGTGCTCTTTTAACCGTGTACCAAACTGACGATTGGTCTGTCCGATGTATTCGTTGTCACAGTTATTGCAAGGAATAGAATAAATGGCGTCGGTTCGTTGTTCTTTCGTGACAGGATCCTTAGGTTTGGCGAAAATATGCCCCAAAGTCTGAAAAGGTATTTGAGCAACTTTAACGTTGTGGCTATTCAAAATTCTCATGATGGGTTCAGTAACACCCTGTATGTAAGGAATAACAGCAAAACCAGTCGCTAGTTCCCTTTCATCAAGAGCGTTACTATTTGTAATTGGTTTTTGGCAGTTACGGAGAAAAGTTTTTGTATAGCCATTTGCCTTTAGGACATTGTAAACATATTTCCTCTCCTCAGCCTTCGAATCGAGTGAAGATGGTAGACAGTCAGCACTCCTAAGTAAAGTTTTGGCTACAGACTTTTTATGGCAAATAGGGTGGTGAGAATCGAAAGCGAGGTATTTGTCGGTGTGGGTAGGTTTACGGTAGACACTTGTTTCTAAATTACCCTGAACCCCTCTGAACACATTTAAATCAAGAAAGGGCAAATGTCTATCCTTCTCAAGCTCAAGGGTGAATTTAATCGACGGCTCTACTGAATTCAAATGCGACAAGAGGTGCTCCGCTTCATTTCCGGATACCGAAGAAATAACATCATCGACATATCGTTTCCAGAAAAAGGGTTTAACCGGTGAAGCGGCTAAGGCTCTTTGTTCCACGTCTTCCTTGCAGACTTCTTGTGGTTCTTTTGGAAAGTCTCCTCTTCCTTCAGAAATACTATTATCCACACAGATGTCAGCTTCACCTGTTCAGCGCACCACAAGTGGAAAAAAGGTATTATATTCTGATGGTGTTATTGTTTGCTCAGAGGGTGCACCTACTCCAAAGCCGGTCTTTTCACCAGAGTTTTGCCCATTTCCTCATTATTTGCTTCGGTTTGGTATTTTGAATCCTAGCTTACTTCAGGCACATGCTTGGCCTGCTCTTCTGAGAGGACGTGACCTTGTAGGCATTTGCCAAGCAAATGATGCATAAATACATGCGTACTTACTGCCAATTATCTATCAGTTGGTAGAAGAAAGGGAAATTTATGCGGATCTACCAAAGTTTTCAAGTGGGGTAAGTTTGCTGGGTGGCGGTGGGGTGGTGTGGTACCTGGATTCAAAGTGACAGGGGAAATGTAATGGAACTTTATTGTGCAGCCGCCCTTTTGAGTCCTCAGAGATAAAAAGCTTTAGTTTCGTGCATCTTTTTTTGGGAAGTTAGACATGCAAGAACAAGGTTCATTATTCTTGGGTTTTCTACCTCACCGTTAAAGGGCTAAAGGAATCCTTGAAGTTACAGTGTGTAGAAGTCAAGCTCATGAAAAATCATTTTCAAATTCAAAATTCCTGGTAAATTTCAGTGAATAGACCTTTTCTTGCCAACTGTACGGATCAAGCATCATGCTCGATCCGTACAGTTGGCGGTATCAGAGACGGTATTTACTGTGTAGTTTGCTGTTGATAGTAAAAGGGCTCCGTTTGTCTTTGAAATTTCACGTTCTTGCTACATGTGAGTGCAGCTATCATGCTATATTGTGCCCCAAGCCAACCTTTAAATCTCGCTTTTCATTTAACTAATTTATTCTTGTTTCTCGTCACCCTGTTCTCATCAATAGCTTAGCTCCATTTTCTGCATATAAACACACACCACCCACAATTCCTCCATTTGCTCTGACCTCGAAACGTCAACTTCGAAACTCTTCATGGTGGCCAATTTACGTTATCAACTCAGTTGATGATACCAAATATCCCTGTTATACTTTGCCACTGACACGGCATCACAGAAACTGACCCCCTTTACTCATGTATAATCTTATATGATATGTGATCTTTATATTGTTGTGAATTTCGCTTTGTATTTTCTTTCCAGCCGCAGTTTCTTATCCTTGCTTCAACATGCGGAGCTGCTGTTGATATCTGCGGGCAATGCAAGTTCATTCTAGCTAAAACCAGGAACATTCGTGTGCAGCTGACATTTGCTGCTGGTGCAGGAGAGAATCAGATCATACCACTAGTGAATGGCTATGAGATTCTGATTGCTACACCACCTTGCTTCCTTCGAATGCTCAGGAAATGTTATATATCCCTTTATCGACTCTGTCACTTGGTATTTCATGACGCAGACATAGTGGTGGAGGACTTCACATCTGAGATCAAATGCATCATGAGACACTAAGCCAACCTATTGAAATCCCAAACCTGTCGTTCAGCACCACGCCAGGCAGTTGTCATGGCTTCGTCTTGGAGTGTGGGTATAGCATCACTGGTGAAGGCATATCTTGGGAATCCTGTGGTGTTGATTCCTGACATGATTGAAGCAGCTATCTACAGGGGTGTACAACAAATTGTAACATTTTGCTTCGAGAGCCAGAGGGATGTGGAACTTCTTGGTAAGGGTATTTAAAATTCATAGTGTTCTGGATAGGATTTTAAGCACATGTAGGCTTGTCTAACCGGAATTAGATAACAAATGACGAAGATATAAACAGGAAGTGAAGTCAAAACATATAGTTTACAAGCAGCTGTCTTGTGGAAAGTGGGAATGATCAAACCTTTTGTCTGTTTCTACATGTATTTAGAACCTTGGAAATATCTCGCAAGTTTTCTATTTTTTCATTTCATTTCATTTCCGTTTTTGTGTAAGGATTTAAATCTTTCGTTAACGTTTTCTTTCCCACGATAGGTTACCTGGAATCGTTTATTAGCACAAAAGTCATTTGTGTTTTCACATCTACGGCAGCGGAAGCAGAGAACGTAGGACAATTCCTGAATGCAAACTGTTATTTTGCTCTTGTGGCACACAATTTTCTACCACCTCATGAACTTGACAATATTCAGAGACAGTGGAACACTCCGCACACCACTGATACTATGCCAGTTCTAGGTATGCCATAATGTCTTCAAAATTCTCAATGGAAAGGCCGTCCCACAGAATCTTATGTTTCCTGTAAGTTCCACTTGTGTTAAAGTGAGCTTGATGATTTGGCAAAAGCTGAAAAAAAAGAAACGAAAATGAAAGAAATGACCAAGGAGGCCTGCTTTAAGGACTTTGAAGTTTTGAAATTGTGCATCATCAGTATCCCTTTTTTTTTCGAAGTGTTTTCTATCGGAATTACTATACGTGTTATTGAATAAAGCATTTTGTAGGTTCAGTTTATTGATGCATCTATGCATATAGTTATATAGTTTATTCTAGATTTTAATTTTCATCTTTGGCGAAAAGATGAACAATGCAATCACAGTTTAATGATTTTAATGATTAATGATTTTAATGATTTTTAATGATAAAATTCAGTTATAGCGGAAGACGTTATTGTTCAGATGAACATCACAAATGCCTCATGTGTAATACACTTCAACTTTCCTGGTTTAAAGACACGATTTAGCAAAAGACCCGCCACTCTAGCTGGGACTTTCACATCATCTGAAGTAAGACACTCTTCACTTCTTTTCTAAAATTCATTGAGGTAGTCCTAACTTTTTAACATCCTTTCTACATAGTTTATGATCCCAGAGCGTATGAGATCTTGCCGTCACGTGAGTAATTCCCACTCTGTTTCCACAAAAGTAATTTTTGTTTATCTAATCTTTCAGCTAATTTATTAATACTTTATTGACCAAACTTGTTTGGTTCAGTTGATTTGGTATTAACCTCTTTTTTTCAAAGTCCATAACAACAGAAAAAAAGGAAAAAAAGTGAACTTGTCTTACGTATATGAATTACAACTTGAGGCATGAACAGTGAATTTTTACAGGGATCAACCAACCAATAACATGCCACTGACCCACAGGGACAATCATATCTTCATTTTTTTACTTTGTGAATTTGATTTTCTGAAGGAGCATGGCTGTGTCTCTGTTATTTTTGTGACTAATGACCGAAATATGTATCACGCTCCTTCCATACGTCAGCTTGTACAGAGGTCAGGTCAGGAAGTTCCACAACTACTTGATACAATGGCCGACCTTGCAAAACAGGCATATCTTTGAAATAAAATTGGAGTATAATTTTAATTTTAACAGACGAAACTGGGAGGCTGCTCTTAATATTTTGCAGAACGAAGTAGTGAAATCCTCTTAAATGTTTTAATTTACTCTCTCTGCAGGATAAAGAAAAGGTTAAGGAGTTGTGTTATCCTCTGAAAGCTTTTGGAACTTGCAGGTAATTTACAATGCCTTATCGTGGAGTAAACCCATAAGGCGAGTTATTTAGACAAAGTGTAACTGTTGTTTAACAAGACAGCCTCCTTAGCTATTCTTAATTTAGCTGAAACTTCTATCTAAAAATTTATTTTTATGAGCAGTGTTAAGAGGACCGAAAATTAATAGTGGAAGCGGGACATTTGTTTGGTTAAATTAACCTCTTATAGAGAATCCCTGAGGCCCACTGATTACGTAAAACGTGGTTTAGGTTAGGCCTCGTGTAAATAACCGGCCCACAGTCTGTAAAAAACTGTCTGATCATTGTGTTGTGTTTGTTAAGCCCGAAATACTCGGGCTCACGCATGGGCTTTAGAACCTCGAAGACGACTTGCTGACTGAATTCAAACAACCCCGAGTTATAAACTCAGGCCTCCCATGGAGCACCTGGCTAGTGATCTACATTAAACAAGCTTTTCGTCATTTTTTTTCGCTCCAGTCATACAACTTGTTAAGTCCCTTTGAAGAGTTTGTTCACCTTCATAGATAACATTGCTCAGTTTAGTTTGACGCATTTAATGGCTTAGTAAATGTAGGTTTGACCGGTTACGCGTCGCTTTTTGAACCTTTATATTGCGCCACGATTTATTATCTTTCAGCAGCTGTGATTGGTGCTTTTCGACATTCACTGTTCTGGGGATGCGGTCCTTCAGCGATGTGCTATCGTTGATTTCTTGTTGTGTTTACTGTATCGTAGTCGCCAATTCTTCAAGAACTTCTTTTCCATTGTTCCTTTCGATTCGAAATTTCGTCGGCAGTGCGCATTTAGAAAGTCGTGATCAAGATCGGATCAGACCACATAATCCAGCAAATATTAAGATTTTTTCACTTATTTCACCACGATGAATACCAACGAGCATCAGCATTACTTCAACTCTATTCTGTATTATGGTTTTGAGGCAGTTGAGGTGTTCGTGTGCAGATTACAACCTTTGGATAAAGACACTGACCGGACTGACGAGGTAAAGGTTAAGAATTCGGAAATTATCAATTATTTGACTTTGAAATCGCTCAATTTGTTGACAAAGAGTTATTTGGGATACCTTGTGATAAACTACTCGGTGATCGCGTTCCTTTGATTCAACCCAACACACTCTAGTAAGAGTTTCTGAATGTCAAAAATAAACAACTCAACTGATTTTTGATATTTGTGTTTAAAAGATTGATTGCTCTTTGCTTTTATTTAAAACAGACGGCAGCATATATCACACGCCTCATTGAAGGCAAGGAAATGGAGGGAAAAGTTGTTTTGAGGTGAGGTTCTTTTTCGACTGGAAAGACGCATTCATTGAAATTACAGGCAGACAATAATCGAAAATAACGTGAAGTTTATGGAAGTTCTCCCCCCCCCACCCCCAAAGGAAAAAATTTTGATGTTCGCATTTACTTCCGTCACCTTTAACTGAATACAACCAGCTTGTGTCAACCAATTGCCGCCAACTGATCAGATTGGTCGATTTTATTACGTGAATGGAGCCTGGCAGCAAAGTCACAGGGCGCAAAAAAAAAAAAAAGTGTGCCTGTATCAATGAAAAATTGAATCGCTCGCCCAGTGACTTATTGTTCTCACTTTGGTCTTGCAGCTTAGGCAACACGATGTGGCTGGATCCTTTGGTCGAGAGGAAATATCTTCCCAACATCAATGTTACGACCAATGCTTTGAATGTTAGGGTAGAACTGTTGAGGGAAAAACGTGCAGCTGAAAACAAACAGGTAAGAGGTTTCTCCGCTTTAACGCTTGTCTGAACAGTAGTAGGGAATTTATTATTTTGATACAATATTCCATCCAGAGTAGCCTACGTCGGACAGATAAGAAAACGCGACCCTCTCTCCTTGACAGTTGAATTAACTGTCCTCTCTAATCCAGATAAATTGTCGGCTGGTCATACTGGCCCAGTTTGAAAACTTTAATATTTCTTCAACGCTTAGACCTAACTTACACAGTACTGCAAACCGAAAACAGAGCTTTCTGAAAACGTGAACTTGACTACTCTTTCTATTTTGAGACATTTCAGTTAGGCCCTTCTTTTGCGCAAGCTCAAATGCACTCTCGCGATATATTGTTGTGATTGTTGCGCTTTCAACTTTTTCCGACGAGACATGAACGAACCACATTTTATCTGTTACAATTTATCAGTGTGATTGGGGCCTGAATTGAAGTTTTTATTTCCATAAAAGATTGAATGAAATAATGCTGAGTAGAATATTGCGAGTCAGTTTGTAAACATGCTGGCTTTTTAGAGGAGAGGGACAACCCTCTAGTGAAAGCTAATCCACATTTTATCATATCTTGCCATATTCTACAATCTTTTATACCGATAATAATAAGTAATATTATATCGGTGTTCAGTGAGTATCAGGGTTAAATGATTTTGTTTTATGAGTTTCAACCCTTCTATTACTTCGATAATTATTAATGATTTTCGTCACTGATTAATTCAAGAATTCTCGTGCAATTCATTATGTTGTGTCTTCAAATTTCATCGTATTTTTGTCTGAAATAAATCCGATTATCACATAAACTGCGGTGTTATACAGGCCCTGAGAAAAGCCGTAACAACACAAGTGAAAAAACATTGTATTTTTTCACGTGTGTTGATATAGCTAATCAGCTGCTGACAAGTCACTCGCCTTTGGCGCCACTCGGTCAGGTTGATGAATGAACGGCAAAGCCTTCACGATTCTAAATACAAGTTGTTTGTCGGAGCTTTCTCGAATTATGGCGGCTGAAACACTAAAAAATCCGTATCATTGACAGACAGTGAATTTCAAACTTTCCCAGAAGGCGAAGAAAATCAATATACTAAAAGAAAAACCGAAAGTTAAGTATTCAGTGGCTTTGGTGTTAGCATTTCTCTCGGCTGAGAATGAAAATAGACAACTGGAAAATTTGCCACAGGCCGATTTTGGCCGTTTATCTGAAAGACTTCTTCTGTCGGTAGGCACAATGTCAATAAATGAGAATTTTGTAAATTGAAAATTACGACCATTGTTGTTTTTACAATCATGATTCAACGCATTTTTCCATCTTAAGAGTTAGCGCCAACGCACTCTACAACTGTTATTCGGGGATTGTCGATTCATTTATTTTCATTCAATAATGAAGTCGGCTTTTCTTCTTAGGGAAGGCTATTGTGTTTATATGATAAACAAAATAATACATGGCTGCTTGTAGATACGGAATTTCTCTTCTCGAGTTCAACTCGACATCTCACTCGTTCGCTGCGCTCACTCGTGGGCTATCGAGTTAAACACTCGAAAAAGAAATTGCATATCTACGCGCGCCCATGTTTTATTCTTTATTACTCTGAGATTGTCATTAGTTATGCTCCTTGGGACTCTTTTTTTTGCCTTATTGAAGTATTTTTCTCCATCATCAACCGATAATTATCTTCAACGTGTTGTTTTATTCATGAGATAGGAAGCGCTTCGAATTTTATTTAGACTTGTCATTTTTTCACAACGTTTTCCAAAGACCATAGGCCACCAGCTGCTTATTCGTTCCTTATAATATCGGAAGTTCTTTTAAGATATAAAAACGTTATGCTTGGAAAGATTTTGACAACATGGCACAAACTGAATGAAAACCTTTTCGAACTATTTTTTTCCATCATCAACCGATAATCATCTTTGACGTGTTGTTTTATTGATGAGATAGAAAGATAGAAAGCGCCTCGAATTTTATTTAGACTTAATTTTTTGCGCATCGTTTTTCAAAGGTCATACATCATCAGGTACGTTTTCGTTCTTCTGAGGTATATAAAACGTTATGCATTAAAATATTTGACAAGATAGCACAAACTGAATAGAAACCTTTTGATATAGGTGAGTTCAGCTATGAGTTCATTGTTATCAATGGACTGATAATTCTTCCGTCTTGGCTGACATGCACCTGATCATCTCGAAACCTTCCCGTGCTCAAGTGTTTATCATCTGTGATGAGCCGTTACTTGTTTTTATGAGATTAGTGCTAGCTGGTGTTTTGCATATACATAATCGTCCCTGGCAAGGTGTTCGTGTCTCCCTTGAATGTACTATACCTAATGTTATTTGAAAATTTGCGAGCTGCTTCCTTACCTTTATCCATCGCGCTTCTTAACTTTTAAAACGTTGAAGAAATTTGATTACAAGAAACTAAGTAGACTGTGAATCGTTCACGTCTTGGTCGAGGTATTCATGTGCCACACTCATACCACTCGCACTCGCTATTAACTGAAGATTGTTGAGGGGGCTCTTCACGGCGGTTTGTGTGTCTATCTGTTTTTCACCTGGCAAACCTGTTTAGTTGTCTTGGACATCGCTTCCGTTCGATTGCTATTTCGACAGATATTTCGTGTTGCAACCCTGAAATCCGGTTTGAGGAAGCCATACACGAAGGGATTTACCAATGAGGCAATGGCTATTGTATATAGTGAAATTATCCGCAAGACAGTGGGAACGATGTCGAACCGACCAAAAACACGGAGGGCGGTTGTCATATAAATGATCGGCATCCACGAGATTAGGAAGGCCACAGAGATGATGAAGAAAAGTTTCGCTACTTGAGCATCTGAGGAGATTTGTCTGCGTCTGTTGATCAGTTTCATTGTGCAATCCAATTTATTCCCCAATGCTAAGCCTTGCCTCACTGCCTTAAAAATCCTAATATAGGCGATTGTCATGAAGATGTACGGAGTGATCACGCCAACGAATTCCAGGCAAACAAGGTACACCAAGTGAATTGTTTTTGAACGATCCGTTCTCCAAAATAATGGCAGTAAGCCGTATATGGTTGGAAATAACCATACAGCGATTATGATTTTTTTGAATATCTCAGGTATGCGGTAAGTGTAGTGTAGAGGCTTAGTAATGGCAACGTATCGATCGTAAGTGAGTGCGCATATGTTAGCAACACCCCAGAGCAAGATCATAGTTAACAAATAATCTACCACGATGTGTGCTAGCCCTATGACTAGCATGGGAAATAAAATGCCTCCTGTAAGTATGTCGGACACAGCAAGTGAAACAGTCAGCCAGTTTGTGTATGTTCGTGGGACTCTTTTCAAGCAAACTAAACTAACAACGAAGAGGTTCGCGGCAACAATGAGAACGGATAACACTGTAAGGGAAACTGTCACGTAGAGATCCATCTTTGATTCTGTTGAGTTTCTTTTACCTTTATATCCTTAGATATCCAAGAGAAGGCTCCTTTTACTTTTGCTGGTTTCCTCAACTTCCCTGAATTACATCGGAGCTAGTAAATGGCTCACAGGGTTAACTTTAGGTTAAGTAGAATTCCGCAGCCCAGGCGGTCAAGGAAGGAGAATCTGAAAGAAATGGCACTGCATGCGAACATTTGCATAATTTTTGTAATATGACGTTATTTCTATGACATAAATGACTCAAATTTCTGCGTCAAATTGCCTAGGAAACGGTTAACATCGTTATCTTTCTTGTCTCATCAGTCAAAAGCTGCGCTAAACACCTGTAAACAGACCGCTTTGGTGAGAAAAAAAAACAAGACAGGGAATTGTTTTCCATGGCTTTACCAGGAATATTTTCGTTAAAAATGTTTGATTCTTAGACACCAGAAGCAAAAAATAATTGCCCCTGTAATCATCTCTCTGTTCCATGTATATCTATCTGATCCAGGATTCCTCTCTGTGTTTCATAATGTTTTTTAGAAAGTAAATAGGTGGTATTTTCCCTACAGCAAAGAATGCATTATCAAATTCAAATGACGATGTCTAATGCGGTGAAGTATTAAGTAAATATGCTAATCACAAATGATGTATTGCCAAAGTGCAATAGAATATTTATGAATTAAAAATCAGCTTCATCACAAGAATGATTTGGTCGAATAACACAAACCTGACGAACATTTTCCGTGAAAAACTTGATATTTCTCCACGACATTCCTTTTCTCAGAATTGCTGTTTTTTCTTTAACAAAAGTGAAAACATCTGTCACATAAAGGAAATCAACCATATTACAAACGTAGTGTGACTTTAATGTTTTTTCGAAATATTATAGTCGACGGATTATCAACGCAGTTATCAATGTGTACGAACAAGAAGTGATTTTGAAAAGCATTTCACTATAAAAAATTGCGATAAAACATTTCTTAAAATCATTTCAAGATTAAAAAAAATTGCTAAAAAGCGACGACGTTTCGACGTTAGCTGAACGTCATTATCAAGTCAAAATAAGTTAGTGATTTTTGGTCTATAAATACTAAAAAAAACAACAATAGCTGATTAAAAATTGTAACGTGAGAAAATATCAAACAAAGAGTTTCGCACATATGGAGTCCGTCTGAATATTTAAATTGGGCTTAAGTTTCTTGATGAAGAGCATTTCAAATATTAAGCAATCAAATTTGCTCTGGCACTTTCTTAAAACCGTGAATTGGCTTTCTCTTAAAAGGTTGTTGTTACCATGAGCTTCTAAGAAATGCCGATTGCCGAATTTTTGTGCTCAGCAATGCGTTGATGAAGGTGTCGGGCTGTATACCCGACATAATCTGCATCGCACAGATCGCATGAAAAATTGTAAACAACACACTGCTTATTAACAATTGACGGCTTGATTTCTTTGGGTCTGAGGTCTTGCCCCAATTTCTTGCTCACGAAAACTGGCTGCAAAGCAGGGCCAATCTTATGGCTAAGATCGCGTTTTATCGCAATTTTTTTATAGTCAAATGGTTATCAATGTGGGTCAGTATATTGTTCAAATTGCTAGTTTACTTCGAACTGTTTTCGATTGTGCTTAAATTTAAATTTATGAGATACAAAGCGCTTTGAATTTTTATTCAGACTCTTATTTGCACAACATTTCCCAAAGGCCATACGTCACCAGCTGCTTCGTCATTCTTTACGATGTCGGCAATTTCCTTTAAGATTCAAAAGGAATGAAATCATGACACAAACTGAATAAAAACCTTTCCTGATACAGTTGAGTTTAGCCATGAATCCACTACTAGCAATGAATTGACAATTAGGCTTTTTGGCTGACATGCACATGGTTATCTCCAAACTCTTGCCGTAATCTAATGGTTTTTTTCTTTTTTATACGTGATGAGTTACCGCACTTTTTGAAGTACGTAATCATTCTGTCATTCTATGCAAAGTTTGCCTATACAGTGCGTCATGGCTAATGTTATTAGAAACATTGAAAGTAGTCTCCATGCTTTTATGCATCGCGCTTTTTAATATTTTTTTTACAGTCGAATAAAGGTATAAAGATAATCACTGGCGTGTAAATTCATCTTTTTTTTGGCTCAAAGTGTCTACGTGCCTCACTCAACTCAACCGACCTGCCCTCGATTTTTGGTGAAGATTGTTGAGGGGACTCTTCGTGACTTTTCGTGTCTCCTTCTGTTTTCGCCTGATAACACCGTTTAGGTGTCTCTGACATCGCTAGCACTCGATTGCCCTTTCCAAACATATTTCGTGTTACGACCCTGAAATCCGGTTTGAGGAAGGCATACACAAAGGGATTTACCAATGAAGCAATAGCTATTGTATACATTGAAATAGTCGGCAGAACATTTGGAACGATGTCGAACCGACCAAAAACATCAACGGCGGTTGTCAAATAAATGATCGGCATGCACGAGAGTAAGAAGACCACCGAGATGATAAAAAACAGTTTCGCCACTTGAGCATCTGAGGAGATGTTTCTGCGTTCGTTAACTTGCTTTCTCGCGTAATCCAAAATTTTTCTCAATGCTAAGCTTTGCTTTACTTCCTTAAAAATCCGTAAGTAGGCGATTGTAATGAAAAAGTATGGAATGATCACCCCAGTTAATTCTAAGCAAACAAGGTACACCAGGTGTATTATTTTTTAACGATCATCCCTCCAAAATAACGGCAATAAGCTGTATATGGTTGGAAATAACCATACAGTGATAATGGTCTTTTTGAATATCTCAGGTATGCGGTAAGCGTAGTGCAGAGGCTTAATAATGGCAACATATCGATCGTAAGTGAGTGTGCATATGTTAGTAACACCCCAGAGCAAGATCATACTTGACAGATAGTCTGCAACGGCGTGTGTTGGCCGCATGATCAGCATGGGAAACAAAATGCCTCCTGTAAGTATGTCGGACACAGCAAGTGAAACAGCCAGCCAGTTTGTGTATGTTCGTGGGACTCTGTTCAAGCAAACCAAACTAATAACGAAGAGGTTCGCTGCAACGATGAGAACGGATAACACACCAAGGGAAACTTTTATGTAGAGATCCATCCTTGATTCTGTTGTGTTTCTTTGAACTTGATATCCTTGTATATATTACAGAAGGCCTCTTTTCTTCTGCTGGTTCCTCTAACTTCCCTGGCTTAACAATAGTACCAACATCTGGCATACACAGCCACATTTAGGTTAAGTTGAAATACACGAAAAGTTTTCCGTAATCCAATTGGTCAAAGGTAGATAATCTGACAGAAATGACACGACTTGTCAACTTCTGATTGGTTTTTGTCGTGTGACGTTGCTTCTGTGACACAAATTATTTCACTTACGCTGTCAATTGCTTAGGAAACGGCTAATATTCCTTTTAATCTTGTCACCTTAATCAAAAGCTGCGCTTAACACCTGTATCCAGAACGCATTAGCCAGCACGGAAATTGTTCTCCACGGTTTTAGCAGCAAGAATTCTTGTCAGAGAATAAACAGACGTGATTGACACCATGTCTAGACATTGTTATCAACTGATTGTAATCTAAGTATAAAATTGGCATTGTAAGAGATGGCAGACAGAATAAAAAGAGATTGTTGAAGCGAAACGACTGTACGAGTGAAAAGAAACAAAATCAAGTGAAAGGTACAGTCCCCTCATGTGTTTGCACACCAGCGCCGGGATAATTCCCGTACAATTCTTGACTGAAAGGTGGATAGTTCCAAGTATTCTTAAACACCCTAAGTTAAGATTAATCCTCATCGTGTTCCTTCCCTTAAAAACTGAATCTAAAGATTGTGGGATTAGCCCTTAACCCTCTTACCTACCAACCGCGCTCGACTTATAAATATCCTAATGTGATTATGCAACAGTTCAGTTGACCTCAGGCCCTGCTCTGGTGAGCTCCTCTGCTCATTAAATATATAGCTTTAAATATATACTTGGCCTCCACTCTTTCTTTCGCCTCCGATAATCACACATGGTGTCAGAAGTGGGATCCTACAGCAGGAACAAGAAGTAGCGGAAAAGAAAGTTGTTTCCGACCTCATTTCACATCGCGTGAATGAATTCAAACGCTCAAGATCCAAACGAAGAAATATTCGAGGAATCAAGCACGCCAGTCACGTCACCACCCACAGACCCAGTGGAACCGAGTTCTTCAACGGCTTCACTACAGACGGATAACCCACAAAGTGGAAGCGTAAAAATGGCCGCAGCAAATTTCAATATTCCTCCTCCGGCTAAGTTTGATCCCAAAACAGACGATTGGGACCACTGGATAAAGCGCTACGAGTTATTTGAAGCAGCTACGGAACGTGATGAGCTGTCAGATAAAGTGCGCATCAATACGCTTATTTACGTAATGGGAAATAATGCCGCCGACATCTATGATAGTTTCAAACTGTCAGGTGAAGATATCCAGTACGCGAATGTCAAACAAAAATTCAAAGATCATTTTAAAGGAAAAGTTGCTTTAGTCTTCGAGAGAACACAGTTCGTAAGACGCTTTCAGCAAGACAAAGAATCTGTCCTCACCTTCATTGAAGATCTTCAGAGAAGAGCCGACCTCTGCTCTTTTGGGGACCTTCGTGACCAAATGGTGCACACTCAAATAATTGCTGGTTTGCGTGATTCTCATCTCAGGCGTCGATTGATGGCAAATGACAACTTAACTCTGGATCAGGTAATTAAAGAAGTTAAATCCGCCGAAATCACGAAACATCATGATCAAATTCTTCAAAACCCCTCAAGTGCCGCTGACATATCGGCAATACATGACAGGAAAGTTCCAGAAAACAAACGTCGAAGTCCAAAACCCAAGCATTATGGAGTTTCTTCGAAAGCAAAGAAAACATCGTGTTACAGATGTGGAGCTCAGCCAGGTCACCCTCCTCAGCGTTGCCCAGCCAAAGATGCTACCTGCAATGCATGCAACAAAAAGGGTCATTATTCCAAGGTCTGCAAATCCTCAAAACAAGTCCATAGAGTTAATGATGATTCGGAAGAAGATGATATCTCTGTAATGACCGTCAACGAAGTCGTCAACACAATCGAAACATCGGAGAAATGGCGTACAAATCTATCGATAGGAAACTCCGAAGTAAATTTCAAGATTGATACCGGCGCAGATGTCACAGTTATTCCTGAAGAAGTCTTTCGCCAATGCAACTTAGGAAAACTACATTACACCTCCAAAAGACTCTTTGGAGCGGATCACAAGGGTCTCTGTGTAATAGGGACAATTCGTGACACTTTATCCCTGGGAGAAAAGTGCGTGACCGAAGATATTTACGTTGTTAAAGGCCTAAAAGAGCCTCTTCTGGGGCAGCCAGCGATTCAAAAGCTAAATCTATTGGCTCGAATCAATGAAATCCAAAGTCAAAGCTACGAAGAAAGTATTAAAGCGAAATATCCTCAACTGTTCCATGGACTGGGAGAACTTGAGGGAGAATATGAAATCAAGTTGAAGTCAGACGCTCAACCGTTTGCCATCATGACCCCACGACGTGTTCCATTACCAATGAAAAGCAAAGTAAAAGAAGAGCTTGCCCGAATGGAGAAGTTGGGAGTAATCAGAAAGGTTGACAAGCCTACAAATTGGTGCGCTGGAATGGTGACAGTACCTAAACCAAACGGGAAAATCCGAATATGTGTGGATCTGACAAAGCTCAATGAAAACGTTTGCCGTGAAACGTATCCACTTCCAAAGATTGAAGCCTTGCTAGGTGAAATTGGAGAGTCCACAGTGTTCACAAAAATTGACGCAAATTCCGGTTTTTGGCAAGAGAAGCTAGCAGAAAACTCTCAACTCCTGACCACATTTCTGACTCCCTTTGGCAGATATTGTTTTCAGCGACTCCCCTTCGGTTTGAAATCAGCACCAGAACGATTCCAAAAGAGAATGCTAAACGAGCTGGAAGGTTTAGAAGGAGTCATATGCATTATGGATGACATCCTCGTGCATGGAAAGACGCAAAAACAACATGATGAACGACTTGACGCAGTTTTAACAAGATTGATCAGAGCAAGAATCACCTTGAACCCAGAGAAGTGCGAATTTTCAAGGAAACAATTGAAGTTCGCGGGCCATAGTCTCAGCGCTCAAGGAATAGGCCCCGATCCAGACAAGACTGCAGCTATTGAAAAGATGGAGAAACCGCAAAATGTTGCAGAACTACGGAGATTCCTGGGAATGATCAACCACCAACAAAAGTTCATCGAAAATCTGTCTGAGAAGACTATGCCTCTTCGCGATCTTCTTTCAAGCAAGAACGAATGGCACTGGAGTCAAGCTCAAGAAGATTCTTTCACTCGCTTGAAGAAAGAAATGACTCAAGCGCCAGTTCTCGCTCATTACTGCTCCAATAAAGAAACTATTATATCTGCAGACGCGTCGTCGTATGGATTAGGAGCAGTCCTCTTACAAGTCCAAGAAGATGACTCAAAGAAGCCAATCGCCTACGCTTCGCGCTCTATGACGTCTACTGAACAAAGATACACTCAGATAGAGAAAGAAGCACTCGCAACTACTTGGGCTTGTGAAAAGTTTGCCGACTTTGTCCTCGGTAAAGAGTTCCTTATCGAAACGGATCACAAACCGTTGGTGCCGTTACTAGGATCAAAATGTCTCCAGGACATGCCACCACGTATTCAAAGGTTCCGGATGCGACTTATGCGCTACTCGTACCAAATAGTCCATGTACCCGGAAAAGACCTCACCACAGCTGATACCTTATCAAGAGCACCACTTCACCGAAGTCTCACGAAAGACGAGAAGAAACTTAACGAAGATTTAAACCTCTATGTCTCACACATAGTAGAATGCCTGCCAACTACAGAGCGCCGCTTGCAAGAAATACGCCTTCATCAGGACGAAGACGAAGTCTGTTCAAAGCTTAAGCTGTTCTGCAATGAAGGCTGGCCAGAGAAACATCACTTGAATTGTTCACTCCAACCGTACTGGCAGTACAGGGCAGAAATCACAGTTCAGCAGGGAATCCTAATGAAAGACGACAGAGTCATAATTCCCTCAGTGTTAAGACTCGATGTATTAGACAAGATACACACAGGTCATCAAGGCATCCAGAAATGCCGTGAAAGAGCGAAAAGTGGTGTCTGGTGGCCGAATCTCAGCAAGCAGATAGAAGATCTTGTCAGGGAATGCCCTACTTGTATCAAGACGAAAACTAATCGTGCAGAGCCCATGATTCCTACACAGATTACTGAGCTCTTTAACTGCATGTCGTCGGTTGTACTCTTTCATTTGCTCGGTCTTAATCTTGGCTTCCTTTTCACGCAATGTCGTTAACTCTGGCCATTGCGGTGTTAGTTTAGACGGAGTAGTTGGAAGGGTGGTGCGTAGTCGCCGTCCCATGCATAGTTCGGCTGGGCTGAATCCGTTTTCCAGTGGAGTAGCTCTGTAAGCGAGTAGTGCTTCATACGGATCGTCAGATTTTGTAAGGAGGTTTTTAGTTGTTTGCACCATGCGTTCAGCTTCTCCGTTGCTTTGTGGGTATTTTGGACTGCTTGTAATGTGTGTGAATCCCCATTTTTCTGCAAATTTGGCGAATTCCGCTGAGGAATACTGCGGTCCGTTATCGGAGATCACGGTTTCTGGAATTCCATGGCGCGCGAAAATCGCTTTTAGGTGATTGATTACTTCTTGAGAGGTGGCTTTTTGAAGTACGCCAATCTCGCAATACCGCGAGAAGTAATCTACCACGAGGACAAATCTGAGCGTCCATTCCAAAAAGTAGGAACCGATCTATTCGAATGGAAAGGACAGGAATTTGTCCTCGTGGTAGATTACTTCTCGCGGTATTGCGAGATTGGCGTACTTCGAAAAGCCACCTCTCAAGAAGTAATCAATCACCTAAAAGCGATTTTCGCGCGCCATGGAATTCCAGAAACCGTGATCTCCGATAACGGACCGCAGTATTCCTCAGCGGAATTCGCCAAATTTGCAGAAAAATGGGGATTCACACACATTACAAGCAGTCCAAAATACCCACAAAGCAACGGAGAAGCTGAACGCATGGTGCAAACAACTAAAAACCTCCTTACAAAATCTGACGATCCGTATGAAGCACTACTCGCTTACAGAGCTACTCCACTGGAAAACGGATTCAGCCCAGCCGAACTATGCATGGGACGGCGACTACGCACCACCCTTCCAACTACTCCGTCTAAACTAACACCGCAATGGCCAGAGTTAACGACATTGCGTGAAAAGGAAGCCAAGATTAAGACCGAGCAAATGAAAGAGTACAACCGACGACATGCAGTTAAAGAGCTCAGTAATCTGTCGCCAGGCGATCGTGTTTACATCCCTGATCGCAAAGAGAACGCGGTAGTAGTATCCAAAACACCACAGCCACGTTCCTACTACCTCGACACTGACAGCAACGCAACTGTTAGAAGAAACAGACGTCAACTCAATCCAAATCCTAAAGAAGCAAAGTACACAACGGAAAGCCCTCCACCTGATCCTCCCGAAATTTCCAAGGATCAGCCACCTATTCCGGCAGAGAAGAACGAAGCTTTTATGTCTGCCCAAAAGTCTTCCATTCCAGTTCCCGTTCCTGGAACCGCTACTCGTTCCGGAAGAAAGGTCAACCCGCCCAAGAGATTAGGTTTTGATTAGGACTGAATGAACATTTGCTATTAGTTTCATGATCAAATTACTTAATAGACTCGCTTTCCATTATTAGAAGACTTTGCACAGAGACATTCTTACAGTATCGAAATGTCTAGAAAGGGGGATGTGGGATTAGCCCTTAACCCTCTTACCTACCAACCGCGCTCGACTTATAAATATCCTAATGTGATTATGCAACAGTTCAGTTGACCTCAGGCCCTGCTCTGGTGAGCTCCTCTGCTCATTAAATATATAGCTTTAAATATATACTTGGCCTCCACTCTTTCTTTCGCCTCCGATAATCACACAAAGATAGACAAACACAAAGCAGGGGTTACACATTCAACATCACTGCATCGATCATTTTCTTTGAATTAATTACTAGACCTGACAGTTTTTTTTGTTAAATAAAATTTGGGCCGATCCGAGGGAGAACCACTGATCACTTTCGTCTTTAGAATCTGCTGCCGGAAAGAACAAGTCTATGCAATATTGGTTGTATGGTGTCTGTAACTTCGGAGCGTTCCATGTATAATCGTTTTTGTAAAGTGGAAAAAGCGATCCTTTTCCTAGCGCCAGGATAGCATTTCTTTGGCTTAAATGTCGGTGTCAAATGCGGCGAAGTATTTGTAATAGGAACCTTAAATAGTCATGCATCAGCCAGAAGGGTATTTAAAACCTGGAGAGGACAACCTGGTTTGTACGCTTGAAAAAAAATCACTCTATGGGTAGACGTTGTCGCTACGATGTTGGAACAAAGCCTTCCCGGTTTGCATTCAGAAGATTGGTGTCACTCAAACCATAGCCGACTGCTATCAACTCATGTTTGTCTTTAAATCCATTTAAGAGCCCTCGCCAGGAACTTTAGCGAATAGTTGGCTGTGGCTCGATGTTTTTTTTTTGCTCTTATTTGACTAAATTTGGAAGGTTGATTTAGAATGAGAGTGCAAACCGAACTGATTTGTCAGAAACGTAACCTAATAAAAAAATGAACGGTACCCCGAAGCTTACAGTATTGTCTGTAGTTTGAGGCAATCTGTCAATCACAATACATTCACCCGTGGATTTTGCCTGTACATGAAAATTAAAATAAAAGTCGAACAAAAATCTTGTCTTTTCAACCAGTCAAGGAAAATTGTGTTTCTTTCGATTCACGACATAAAGAGGCAGTACAAAATTTTGCAAGTTGGGAACGGTTGGCTTTTTCATCCGCACCGAAAACAGAACATTATGGAGGTTTGAACGTTAAATTATTGGAACCAACAATGGTAATTGACATCAACACACCGAAATGGTTTCCTCAGTTTTTTGCAACAAGGTTTTTTTTCGATGCATGCGAGAGTAACAAAGTTCTGCCAGCGTTTTAACATTATGACAACAGTGAAAGTATGAAAACCTAAGCAGAAGTTACTGCTTGCAAAGCAACCCTGAATAACTACGCTGTTGTGTCGAATTAAATTTCGACTGATGGAATTAAGTCCTATCCCATTTGACCATCTAACCTTTGAAAAAATTTGGCATGAAAATATCGATTAGGTGTGAAGTATGTTTTAATATTACCTTGAGCACAAGGCTACGTATGGTGAATCACCATATTAAATTCTAATTAACGTTCAGCTGTACAAATCCGCATAACAACATGCCGGAATTAGCTGAGGAGATGTACGTGGTAGTTAGCCTTGGTGCACTTTCAGTTCTCATTGTGGTCTCAAACGTGTCTGTCTATGCGTTGGTTTGCTTCAACAAAAGATTACGGACATACACTAACTGGTTTGCCTTGTCGCTTGCTGCTTCTGACATCCTAACAGGAGCCGTTTTAATGCCTCTGACACTCTTCAAATCCGAATGGTGGTCGTTGCGTATTTGAGCAGTTTGATATTACTCTGGGGTGTTGGTAACATCTGCGCACTCACTTACGATCGCTTCGTTGCTGCAATGATGCCTCTGCAGTATCCTTGTCGCATACCTAAGATATTCAAAAGAACTTTAGTTGCTGTGTGGTTAATCCCAACAATTATCAGCTTACTTCCTCTGTTCTGGGCAACAGATCGTGCATCAATATTCCACAAGTGGTACATTGCGTGCCTGGAGGTGTTTGGCGTCGTCGTTCCGTACATCTTCATAAGCGTCGCTTATATTCGGATTTTTAAGCAAGTGCGGCACAGTTTGGCGTTGAGGAAAAAATTTGTATCTGCGATAAAACAGATCAACGAACCAAGACGCATTTCTCAAGATGCTAAAGTGGCTAAAGTCTTCTGCATCATCTCAGCGGCATTCTTATTTTCGTGGATGCCGATCATTTATATGACAACCGCAGACATTTTCTTCGGTCGTCTCGATATTGTACCGAGTGTCTTGGGCACAATTTCATTATACATAGTAGCAGTTGCCTCCTTAGTTAATCCCTTCGTGTATGCTTTCCTAAAATCGGATTTTAAAGTTGTTATTCGCAACATCTGTCGAAAGAGTAAACGAGAGGAAGCGATATCCATGAAACCTCTACAGCCTTGTCAGGTGAAAAAAGAGACAGCCAGTGAGAGTTAGAGTTCCTGAAGCTTTTTCCGCTTACTAGTAGTAAGTAGACATTATAGAGACGATTATCCGCTCTGTCGCTCTTCTCCTTTGACCAAGAACTAAACCTAATGGAAAAAGTACGTGGTTTCAGATAAAAGACAAGTGACACATTTTAACCAGATAGAAAAGATTTATATTCAGCATGGCTTTGACAAGACAAGAAAACTGGAAAAATAGAAAAAAAAGAAAGGCACCTTTTAGAAGAGGGAGAGACATCGTTAGAGTTTTAGAAACGAAAAAATGTGTCAGCCATCAATAGTGTGTCCATGAGAGCACCAGGCAGTCGTGCTACATGCCATTTCACCGATTTCAATGAAACTTTGCCAGTTTAAAGGGTCTACTCCAAACTCAAACAGACAAACTGATTTCTGTTTTGATTATTTCCGGGGGGATATAGACCACCCCCAGTTTTTCTTGGTTTTCACCAAGGAGATCGCTTCAAAGTAGGTAAAATGTGTGAAGCTCTCACTGAGATGGTATTTAACTGAGAAATTTAACTCTCCTTAACTGAGAATTTGCATAAATATAGTGACATCCTTAATGAATGTACGACGCAAGCGACGGCTTGTCAATCAACAGAGGCAAATAAATGGCTGTGTTCTCAGACTTTTTGATTCATCCAAATATTTGATAACTTTGAGGTCAAATGTCTCTCCTTAATAGCAAGCTACAACACTAATCTAAATTACCCTTTATAAACCATCATTTCATCTCTGAAAACCATCAAAAAAATATTTGGGCACTGCCGTATTTTTGTCTTGGACGTGCGACTGTGACAAACTTCTATCTGGCTCTAAGCGGTAACTTGAGGAAATAAACCTTTATTTTATAGCTCGTTATACATTATGATTGATTGAGGAAGCTAAGAAATGTGAATAACTTTCGAGATCTCTTGTAGGAATGGAAAATTTAATGTGTGTAGGCGAAATGTTGATGGGAAAATCGTATTGTTTCTTTCATCTGTCGTTTATTACTTTGGATATTTGCCAAAATCAGAAAACATGGCTTTTGTACAGCACAGAACATTCATTAGTCTATAATTTGGTTGTTTATTATCATTACCTCACAGTTCACAATAAGAAAACTGTAAGCATCCACGATGCTTATTCTGAATAAATGATCTCTTGCTCTTTGCCTGGCCTCGGGCAATTTCCCTTCCCATTCAATTGGCGTGCTACACATGCAACAGTTATTCTCTTGGAATGGGTGGGTGGTACTTTTCGCTACATCTCTCACTTCCGAAACGTAGAGCACATGCTTTACACAATCGATATATATCGGCAGCAGTTTCGTTTCCACTGATTACCACGCCGACATTTGCGGAAATACAGCAAGAGCCGGGGAATTTATCGTTTCTAAACGGCAACAACAAAATAGACGTCGAACAGGTTAAGCTTGTGGAGCAAATAAAGTACAACCTCGCGTTAAATTGAAATTAGATAGAGACACTCTTTGTGCGATGGTATAATTGACATTTCTTTTGACAGTTTAGAAGGCACAAATTGTGACCGTGATGTCTATTAAATTTCAAAGAAACACGAAAGTCGCATTACCGTCGTAATATAATTATTTTCCTTTTTAGGACAGATGTTTCCTTTTAAGTAAAGGAGAGCACTCAGTTTTGAATCCTTCCGTGGAAAAAAAATCATAATATATTTCTTGACTGGAGCGCAAAAATTAGAAAAAAAAATTTTGATGGAAAAATATATTAGGTTTTCTTTAAAAATATGGTTATTTAATTTGACTGTTCTCATGATTAAGCTGCATTTTATTCATAGATAATCAACTGCACCTCTGCAACACATCATGTGTGATTAGCGTACGCGCCACACACCCTCACACATTTTTTTAGCGTACTTAGCATACACCTTAATTTAGATTTGCTAATGCTGTCTTTGACGAAAGGAAAGGACCGCTCTTTCACTCTATGGAAAAATCATGTATGGAACACAGGAATGAGAACTAAGTCGGTAACTCTTCTCCTTTTAAGCGATATTGCATGCGACATGTACTCGCTGGCAGCAGATTCTAACGACGAGAGGTAACGATAATTTTTGTTTTTTTTTTCTTTACGAAGCTTGCCAGGCGCAAGGGTCCCTTGGGTCAGCATGAATTGTTGTCAATCAAAAACTGTCAAGTCTGGCAAGTGCTCTGAAGGAAGAATCAATTAAATGAGGTTGATATCCGTTTTTAATGCATTCGCACCTGGGTTTTGTACGTCAGTTTTGTATCTTTTGTTTCAATTCAAAGAGATAGGTAGGAGTGGAACACATAAGGATAAGAATTATTTAAAAAAACATTTGAGTAAGAGCACGTCAGGGTTCGGAGATAACCAGGTGCATGTCAGTCAGATAAACAGAATTATCGAACCATTTATGATAATGGACTCATGACTGAACTCACTTGTATCATGGAAAGCTTTTATTCAGTTTATGCCATGCTGTCTCCTTAACGATTCTAAAACTTTGAAGAAAAGTGCTGATATCATAAGGAAGGAAAAAGCAGCTGGTGACGTATAGCCTTTGGAAAACGTCAAAAAGAACAACGTCGAAATAAAATTCAAAGCGCTTTGTATCTCGTAAGTGAAACAGCACGTTTTAACTTTTAGTTTAACTTCAAATGTTATTTCGTGTCTTTGTTTGCTTTGGTTGGTTAGTAAACTGAATGTTGAATTATTAAATTTTGCAACCTCCGTTCTTTAGTCTTGATGTGTCATAGATGGAAAGGGGTAGTTTTATGTTTTAATATCATTTCAATCATCATCATCATCATCATCGTCATCGTCGTCGTCGTCGTATTAACTAGATGATGAATTTGAGATTTCTTTGTTCCTCGCTCGTAACAAATGTTCAGCATCTTTACTCAACGACCGACGTCGAAGTGTAATATGTGTTCTTTCTCTTAATTTATTTCAAACGTAAAAGGTACTTTAAAGCGTTTGGTGAATTGGCGTCCTTCTTGATGGATCAGAAGAGAATGATTCTTCCAATGCTTGCATTGTATTTTTTGGGTAGTCTCGTGCAGCATGTCATTCTTTATTTGAGACTTGCCTTCTGTTTAAGCGCAAGCCAACGAATTGTCTTGTTCTTGGATTGTTCTGCTTTAAAAGACCTGACAGAAATCGACTGTTGTTCAACGCATCTGCTCGAACATTTCTGATATAAATTCCGAAGAGCCATCTTGAAATCAGGTTTTAGAAAAGCATACAGCAGAGGATTTGCCAGTGAACCCGCCGCTATGGTGAAGAACGAAACCGAGGATAAGATGTCTGGGACAACTTGAATCCGTTTTACAATAAAAGCTGTTGTCATGTAAAGGATTGGCAGCCAAGAGAACAAAAAGGCCAGAGACACAATGCAGTAGATTTTGGCTACCTTGGCATCTGCGGAAATGCGTCTGCGTTCGTTGATTTGTCTTGAGACAGATTTCAAGTTTTTCCTTAACGCTAAGCTTCTGCGCACTTGTCTGAAAATTCGAATGTAGGCTGCAGTTATGAAGATGTACGGAACGACGACACCAAGCAGCTCTAAGCACGCTAAGTAGACTCTATGAGCTGTTTTTGAATGATCTGCGCCCCAAATCAAAGGAACAGAGGCATATATGGCCGGAACTAGCCAAATAATCGCAATTCCTCTCTTGAAGAATTTGGGAACGAGATATGAATATTCTAAAGGTTTCACTATAGCAATAAAACGATCGCAAGTAACTGCCGAAATGTTGATAACACCCGAAAGTAAAATCATTGCGGCGAAGTATCCTTCGACGACATAAGATGGTTTGAATAGCGTCATAGGAAAAAGCAGGCTACCAGTCAGTAGGTCGGACACAGCAAGGGACAGAATCAACCAATTTGTGTATGTGCGAAGGGTTTTGTTGAAGCAAACCAGCGTGACAATAACAGCGTTCGAGAGAACTATAAGAACTGACAGAGCACCGAGAATGATGGTTAGATAAATACCTTCAGTTGTTTTTTCCATACGGTTTTTCTTTCGCTGATATGTTGAGCGAAAGTCGGTTTACACGGGTAGTTACTTTCACTTTGAATTAGATCTTTCTAAACTAAACGGAACCTTCGTGAAGTTGTACTAATGCGTTGTATTAGGTTACTTGTTCCGCTGTGAGCGGAATGAATCTGTAACAAACCGGTATTTTCGATTTTTTCATGTATGTTTTATTCTAAATTTTCTGTCAGTGTATGACAATTAAAAAGATTAAAAAGTAAACATCAGTAGCGCGCGAAATCGATCAGTTTAATTCAATCGTAGTTTTCTGGTCAGTTTATGGAAAAGTGTCGAAGTGAGGAATTACAAGACGAAAACGAAAGCTCTTTAATTAATTTGATTCAATGGCAGTGTCTACAAACAGCAAATACAATTAAAAACCTGGAGGGAGCCTTTTTAGGGTCTGCATCTAATTTAAACTATTGCATCGAATAAGAATAGAATTTATTTCAAAAAGGTTTTTGTTTTGTCTTACAGTTAGAAAACTTACTGGGACCGAACTCTTAGACTGGAAATATTAAATACAAATTTTCCAATTTTCGAGTGACTCATGAAGTACCAGGAGTTCTTCTGTCTCTTAATTGCAAGTTCTTCACCACGCGTAATAAATATATGTTCTTGTCTTTTTATGCGAAAACGTTGACTTTGTCTTGGAAACTGGAAAATATAAGCACTGCTTTTGTGCCTTCATGAGCGGCGTTGTCACTCGCAACTTCCCCAAAGAAGTGTTCAACTTTTATTTTTTGTGACAGCAAATGTTCTTGTTTGGGGAAATTGGGAACAGAGAAAAAAGGTTGTTCTTCTGTGCCGGATGTTGAATGACTTTTCGGAAGGCGCAGTTTATATGCAGGTGATAACTGGGAGCTCTTGAAATTTGTTTTCAATGCATGTATCCATTTTAAAGCACCACACATCCTGTTCTGCGCATAACATCACCCAGAACTCCTTGCGAATACGCGCACATGCAAGCCGATAACAGGGTGGATTTTGATTTTTAGCTGTACGGTGGTCTTTTGTTCTGAAGGACTAAAACTGCGACCTTGAAAACAACGAATCGACGAGCGATGTGAATTTACGCCGTTTGAAAATGTGTATTCTTTTTCCAATGTATTTATGTATTACATTGTTAGATTTGCCATTTTACCCAGAGTCGCACGTGCGATATATTGCCCACTACATCAGAAAATTGTGGTAGGAAGGCTTGAGGTGTAATATGGAAGACTATGTTTTTTACAGTTGTGTTCGGAATTGTATAATTGTAGACAAATATGTTCTTTAACCAATGTGTCAACTTAATTTTCTTTCAGGATCTAGTAAAGAAAGCAGAAATTGTGAAGGAAGTGCAGAGCATTGTCCTGAATAACGAGAAGTAAGTGGGTTTATTCAAACTTTGAGTTAGGTATGATAGGCGGAATAGGTGGAAAAACAAACCTTAGAAAGGGGGAAGTTAAGGAAGGCAGTCGGAAGGCAGTCGGAAGAGAGTCGGAAGGCAGTCGTAAGGCAAGGAAGAATGAGCAACGTTGGAAGGTCGCAAGGAAGAAAAGAAAGTCTGACGGGAATAACTGTGAATGACCTAGGAGTAATGGGGGGGGTAGTGGTGATGGACAAGGAAGGGGAGGGGAGGGGAGGAGTGAAGAAGAAAGGGAGAGAAAGTGAGGGAATGTAAGTATGGATTGAGGGATGGAGGAATTAAGAACCAGAGGAAGGAAGTGGGAAGTGAAGACGGAGAGTGTGGAATGAAGGGATGGATGGATGATATGAAGGAGGATAAGAATGCGAAGTAAGGTAGGAGGGGAAGGAAGCGGAGTTTGGAAAGGAGCGATGGAAGAAAAAAGGAAGTAAGGGAGAGATGAAGAAGGGAACGAGAAAGGTAATCAGGAATGTTTTGTTAGGGAAGAATGCCGCGGTGTGTTTTATGGAGAAGGGGAGGAAGGTATTGAGCAATGGGTAGAGAGGGAGGCAAGGATGGAGTCCAGGAGGAGAAGAAGAAAGAGAAAGAGAAGGAGAGAACCTTTGAACATTCGTTTTATAATATCTTTAGATCAAAGGATGACATAAGGGATTGTGGCGGTGTTCAGGCGCTTTGTCGCCTGCTGAGTCTAAGCAGAGATCCATTGGTTCTTCAGCATATTCTTGCAAGTCTTGCATCTCTTTCATTTGATAACGCAAGGTGAGTTCTTCTTACGCACGTAGTTGGGTTCGATCGTGATTTCGATCCAATGAAATATACGAAGTGTCTTTCATCTTAGTAGTATCAACTTTTTCGAGGTGCCGTTCATTTTTAGTAACTGCGACGAAGTAACAAGCCAAGGTGGACTTCAAACAATGTGCTATTTGCTAGGAAAGGTACGATCACGGGTTTGCAGCTAGTTAAATCACTTCCCAGTGAGCTAAGATTCCAAAGTTGTTCAGTTATCTTACTCGAAGTGTGTATCACCCTCTATTGTGGTTAGTTACCAGTTAACATTTGCACAATTGCAGGAACGGTAACTCCGGTTGCAGCGGACTGAACTCAATTTTCTTCTTGTTTATGACAAAAACGTGAAAACGCCACCATCTTGAAGCTTTGTTAAGAAAAAAAAGAAAGGAATGAAAACTATCTGGCTCGGTAGAAAAGTTTTATTACGCTTTACTTTAAGACGTTCCGCATCATAACGTTGACAATCCGACCAAGGCAGACTATGTAAGCAAGCAAACACAGCTCTCTTAATTAGATGGTACTATCTCGAGAATTTATTAGCTTGTGACCAAAAGAAGGTTTCTCTTTCCGGCGTCAATATATCTTCTAGCAAATAGGTGACGAAGGAAAAGAAAGATATGATATGTGGAACGTTGTTTGATTTAAAACCAAACCCTTAGAACTTGAATCATGGGAAATGTATAGCAGACAGTAAAGAGATTTGATTTAGTCCTGTTTGTTGTGAGATTCCAACATGTCGTTTTTCTTCGTTCTCTGTTTTAATCTGTCCTGTCAAGACGAAAGACAGCATTATCCAAGATAGCATAGCTTGGGCTTTGAAGAACCTGGCAACCACAGAAAGGTAAATTTATTGTTTATTTTCATATATAAGAATGCTGTCGGATAGTTTCCGGAATTATGCGGTTTTTTTTTTTTAAGTGTTTTACTTATTTCAATTGACGTTTTGAAACTTCTCCTTCTATCCTTCGACAGAAATCAAAATGAGGCAAGAACTCGAGGAGGGCTCCAGGCTTTTTGTGAACTTTTAAGAACCACCATGGATGACAAAGTTAGTTTGCTTTCTTTTGGCTCCTCGCGAGCAGTGCTCTACTTTTGTTTGCGCTTACGTTGTTTAAGGAGCATTCACACGATTTGGGTGGTGTGGAGTGAAAAATGATCACCGGTCACGAAACCAGTCGTATGATAGGATTTGTTTTCAATTCTGCCCGCTCACGCCCAGTGAAATAAAAACGTTACATGTATGTCGTGTTATTTTGCTTCTTAAAGAGATTGGAGCGGGCAGACTGGGGATTCAAAACTCCTGACCTCCCCCCCGAACATGATGCTATGAGACTTCGATTTCAAGTTTATGTCACTCTTTGGCATTTCATGGGACATGGCGGAAATATTTAGCGTTTTTTTCCTTTACCTGTTATGATTATTTTGGGAGTGTTACTTTGGAAAGGAGTCAGAAAAAGGATAGCAGGAATTGTTCTCCAAAACGAATTGATAAAGGAAAGAGCAAAATGGTTTGTAATATGGGTTGGGGAAAGGAATTGGAAAGGCTCGTAAATAACCTGGATTTTGAGAATACGTGCTGCCATTTTCCTGGCAGGTCTTGGAGAGAGTGACGTGGGCTATTGGATCTCTTGTAGATGACAACACCAGGTAAAAAAGTTTTCCAACCATTGATTTAAGTTGATGAATGAAAGATACCAGTCCTTATGATGTTGGTGTGTCCTTGCCTTTTTTGATAGCTCATTGTACAGAATGCCTGAACATTATTAGTTATTCATGAGCACTAAAGCGGGAAATTTTGAATGCAAACGCACCTTGATAGACCAAAATAAGAGAAGAAAGGGCCAAAACAAGCGATCCAGGAAGACCAACTTTTAGAAGCTTTGCTGCAAATATTACAGATCGATAATTTTTCGCCACAGCAATTAAATGTCTCGAGAACAATAGGCATTCTGCGCGATAAATAATTTAATGGGTGGGGGGGAGAGATTACGCTATCGATTGTCTTTTTATGCGGTCCTTGCAACGTATCTTCTTACTTTTCTGAGAATGTTTTCCGCCATATAGGTTGTGAAGATTTCACACATCTAGGTCTTTTGAATTCAAAGTAATCGTGACACAAATTGACAACGAATTTTTCAAATTTCAAATACACGCACAGCAAAATGACATGCGCAATACGTGCCTCATCTAAGAGATAACTTTAATGGTTGTTATTTGTTCCACAGTGATTGTCAATGATGGTCAGATATTTTGCGTTTCCACAGAAACTGTCAAGTCGTGCGGGATTGTGGTGGCCTGAAAACAATGTGTGAATTGGTCTCACTGACTTACAGCGAAAATGTTCTAGAGCGCACAATGTGGGCGCTAGGAAACCTAGCTATCGACAATAAGTAAGTCGATCCTTTTTTCCTTGTTTTATTGTTTGATAACTCAGTCTTAATTGATTGCTGATAGTAATACAGGGTTAGATTGGTTCAAACTCCCCTTTGTAGTATAATTGGTCGTGAAATCTCGCGCCAACGTCAGCCAATCAGATGCAAAGGAAAACGAGTCGAGAGCTTGTCACCCGCGTTTTCCCGCTTTTCAGTTAGTTAGGTTGCTTTTACATTGATTCATCGTTTGCATTTCGTGGTAGGTGTTTACCATTGTTCTCTCTGACCATTTATGTCTATCGAAATGCGCTTAATTTTCAATCGTGAATATGGAACGCAATGCTAAGGTTCAATGATGCCAGATGCTCTATTTATTTCTTATTTTTCTCAATGCCATCGTCATTGTTTATTTTTTATCTATTTGTTTTTGTTGTCTTATTTAGGAATCGCAATTTCATTCGACAATATGGAGGACTTGAGAACATTTGCAAAAAGCTGCAAGAATCAACCTCACAGCAGGTGAGATCATAAATATGGGCAGAGGGACCAAACATTAAAATGAGTACTGCTATGCAGACATGTTGGCTTTGGTCAAAATTGAAAATTTTCTCAGATAAATTTGTCTGCGTATATGTCCTTTCTGTATTCTCGGAGCTCATAGTTTTCATATAAACTTCGCCTCGGCAGTGTTAGACCACTCTCAGCAGTTTTAAGCCAATTACGCAAAGTTAACAGCTCTCCCTCTGAACAAAAGGTCATTGTAAACTTTTTTCTTACCAGATCATAAAGCAAGGTGCCCTGACGCTTAAAACTCTGGCGAGTAGTAATCAACACAATAAGGATGTTATGGTCAGACTGGGGATGATGGGTACACTTCGAAGGTTTGTAACGCAGTGTTCTCACGGGGGGGACTCAGCTTCTTCCTTGCTCCACGTTCTTGACAATGTACTTTTCAACAATTTTCCGTCTTTTCTTTTTAGTTTAATGACAAATGAGCAGCAGAGTTTAGGTATCATTCCTCGCCGTGTGTGTGGCGATCTACTGCAGCGTCTTCTTGGCTCAGCAGCTGGAAACATCCATACAACAAGCTCAACCGCTACAGCACCTGACGATAGAACCGAAGAATGTGCGATCGCTTCGGGCATAATCGTAAAGCAAGAACCTGAGACGAGATCAGTCAATGGTCTGGTGCAGAATGGTGATATTGACAGCGAAGATGACGATGACTTACCCCCTCTGGGTGGGGAGGACAGTGACGAGAAAAATGAGAGGATTCCGTCTGCGATGATCACACCAGCCCCAAATACTTCTGAGAACCTTTCCCCGAGGGAAAATTTCTCTCGGTCGGAGACGCAAGGATTTGCTGCAGCTAGGTCTACTGTAAGCGTTAGAAATCACGTTGGGCCTCGTGCAGAAGAGAATGATTTAGACCCATTTAGGTGAGCTGGTTTTAAAAATTGCAATTGTATGAAGACTGTTTTTGAATGAGAACAAAGCTTTGGACGTCGGGATTGAAGAATCCATGTTTGGGCTGGGGTCTCCAGTTACCGACTTTCTGAAGCTTCCCCCCCTCTTTAGTGAGCACCGCTCCCCCCTTCCCATCCCCTGGGAAAAAACTGTAACATTAAAACACCACTGGCAATCAATCAAAATATCAATGCTGTAGCCATGGTTATACCGCAGTAATGTTCTTAACTTGGGTTGGGTAGCGTGTCAGTTCCAAATTTTTTTTACAATTTCAAGCATGTACCAGTTTCCCTTTGAGATATTGGTAGGTTTAATGAACAAATAAATACAAATTGCATGCGCTTGCATTTAGGCGTGAGTGGAAACCTGGAGGAGTAATACACCCCGGAGGCTTATTAAATGTATTGTGTGTGATGTTTTAGGACATACTGAATTTTGTTTTAATATTATGTTCAGCGTCAACTGTTTCGTTTTCGGTCGCGGAGGACGCACAGTCTGTAAAAGGCGGCCCTTATCCTACAATCAGTTGTCACATCATGTTTGAAGAGTCCAATTTATGTGTAGAGTAACACTTCTGTTTCCTACAATCAGTTGTCACATCATGTTTGAAGAGTCCTATCTTTGTGTAGAATAACACTCTTGTTTTTATCACGCTAGAAATTACTGACAAGACCTCCCTTCCTCTATTCAATGTTGCCTGTATGAAGCTAACGGTTCATGGAATCACGACACAACATTTTTATGAAGGGGAGGGGGAGGGGGCGGCGAATAGGTAAACTTAACAAGGGCAAAAGAGACAAAATTGAAGTAAGAGGGTCTTGAAAAGGGCAATGTGTCAGTAATTTTGTCGCCAATTGTAGGTCTAGACCATCGCAATGTTCACATCCACCCCGTGAAAATAACTTGGTATTGGCAGATAAACAAGGTAACCTGACCGATGTTGGAGTATGGGAAGGGGAAAAACTTCTGATTGTTCTAACATCTCACACGTGGGTAGGAAAACTGCTCTTAACTCGCTTAAATATACATAAGTAAGAATCCTTTTAACAATTTGAAATTAGTATTTTCTTGCCCCTATTTAAAACCATGATGATTTATATATTTTCCAGCGTGCATCCGAAAACAGTGTGGTCACAAACGAGAGAACTGGTGCGAGTTTGTGTGAAGCTGCGTGGAGTGGAGAGACAGCAGACCGAGATAACTGCGAGCAGGCTCAAGTTTAGGTAAGTTTGGCAGCATTTGAGTTTCTTCATTCAAAATCATCTTCCTTGAAGATGACTCTTCGATTAGTCCACCTTAAGCAAATAGTCACGAAAGACAAGGAACGTCTTTGAAGAGAGAATTTTATAATTGGGTCAAAACTACATTTTCACAGGTTGTTTTTTTACTGTAATATTCGAATCTTCAGGGGACATTCTAATATTGTTATGTCGCGCACATATCCCAATTTACCATGCACACTTGTTGATCCCAGCAATATGCAGTTCGCCTGTCATATGCGAACTTAGTAAATGACCAAGCATGCTTCCGAGTATTTTTGAATGCAAGAGTGGAGCATTCCACCGCGAATTCCGACGTTCTGAGCAGGGTTTAACGAATGCCGATTACAGGCGATCTACTGCCGCTCAAACGACTTCTCATCGCCGTGTGTTTCAGTAGCTTACTAGAAGGTTCTCGTGTGTGGGTTTCTCCTTAGGGGGCAACCGCTTGTTACACCATCGGCCGCCGTTTATGGAAAAGGTTCTTGAAACCCGTACGAGGTTCGACCCCCACACTGCCCCCACACGAGGTGGTGACAAATGGGAAATTTTTTTTAATAAACAAACTCAAAGTTTTCCCACTTCGTAACTCTGTGATAATGCATTTTGTTTGTGTCTTTGTATGTTTTTGTTGTAATATGATTAATGTTTTCTTTCACTAGTACACAGCTAAGACACGTAGTTTATGAACTGGACATGGAGCTATTAGAGGAGATTGATCCTGAGGTAGGTCTGAGGTCTCTTCGTTGACAGTCTCTCTGTTTTCAATTTGCGGTGTTGTTAATTATGTTCTCTCGTTGGATGATTGCAGCAAAGTACTGTAATTGTCAAGGGCTCGGAGGTACAAATTTTACTCAAGAAAAGAAACCATGCCGTGTGGACGCGGTTGTTGAAGAGCAAAGAAAAGGTAACATATACAGTGGAACATGTAGTTTGTTCTTAGTCAACATGGATTGACCCTCATAGTTTCTCTTATTTCTTTTTGTTCGTTTATTGACTTATTTTTTATTGGTTTGATTTCTTTCAGTTGCCTTACGTCTCCATTGACTTTGATCGTTGGGAAGTATGGTCGTCATCGGAGGAGGACGAAGCCGAGGGTGATGCAAACTTCCAAGCAGCGCCGACGAACCCAGACAATTCCCATCACACCTCAGAGGATAGCAGAGAAGGAAGGAAACTGGTATTATTGCCTGAAATGCTTGTCAGTGGTTCGGAGTCCGATACTAATGAAACCTTGCCATCTGATGTGGATTGCTTAAAATTCTATTAGTCAAAACACTGAGAAAAAATGTGTTATCGTTGAAATGTAACAGTTTTTGAACAGGTGATAAACTCTTTCAAGAAATGGATTAACCAAGAACGTCACATGACTAGTCGCTAGTATTTGTTATGTTACATGAAAGAAAGTCAAGTTAAATATTGAAGTCGAAGTGAAAGTTTTCTTTATTTAGATAGCATTATTTACGGTAATTTATTACATTGTTTTTACATTTGCTAATATCTAATAAAGGTCTAATTTGATGGTAACTTTTGGTAGCTGTACAGTATGTTAAAGTGTCGTTAAACTTAAACCAAAATAGTTTAAACGGCCATTTAGAACAAATCAAGAAACCAAAGAGCCAATGAGAAGCTAAGGCAGATATATGTAAGCAAACTTAAGTACATGCTTAGACGAACGCAGCATTAAGGAGTCGGGCATGTTCTAATTTCAATCGATCACTCCCGGGTTCCATGCGGTGGATTAAATAGATTCTCGCGCCCTGATTAGTCGCGATTTGCGTCATATCTCGCGAGGTGATTATAGTAGGGGCGATGAAATGGCCGCTTTGCATTTTGTCAAAGTTACCGAGGAAGTGATAAACGCGATAGAAGAAATTCAATTCCGAAGAGCACAAAATCCAGCAGGTTTTGTGGAACACTTTTCAAAAGTAAGATAAGAAGTTTTTTGCTGATTAGATTGATTATGGAAACTGGTTGCCTATCTCGATACGAGCGATCAAAAATTTTGTAACATATATGCCCACTGCCTTCGTTATTTACACATAGTTACTGGGATACCTGTGGTAGCCCAGTCATAAAATGCCTTTGTTTTTTTGTCGTCTTTTTTTTTCCTCCGCCACAAAATGGAAAAATTGAGCAATAGTACCCAGTGGTCATTGGGCCCTCAACACCATGACAACTAACTGTGATCCAATGAGGTGTTCACATGCTGATCACGCGTGTTATCTTGATGATGATTGACGTTATCATGCACGGACAGGGCCGGGTCACATGACGAATCACGAGATTTTTGCTTATAAAACTCTTTTGGTAGTCGTTATGTACTCCAACGTGTTTGTATTACGATCACCTGGAGCATTATAGCGCAAACGCTCAAAATACTTACAGACACATACACAAGTCGTATTCTTCGCGGCCAATCCACACTAAAAGACGTTATTGGAACAGATTGAGTCGCGAACGCTTGAAAGCCATGGAAACCCTGAATGCCTTGTATGCCTTGTATGCCTTGTGATTATGGAAACTGGTTGCCTATCTCGATACGAGCGATCAAAAATTTTGTAACATATATGCCCACTGCCTTCTTTATTTACACAAAGTTACTGGGATACCTGTGGTAGCCCAGTCATAAAATGCCTTTGTTTTTTTGTCGTCTTTTTTTTTGCCAATGCCAATGTCTCAGTTGAAAAACGTGCACTTGTTGTAAAAAGCAAAATCTGAAATCTGACACCAAACTGCATATACTCTATGCAATCTACTGAACAACACTACTACCGTGAAACTGAAGAACAAAACTATAATGGATGCAAACTGCTTGCGAAGAAAGACGCCATGTTGGATTCACTTGATGCCAGGGAACGTAGCTACGATAACAATGCGAATGGTACTAATTTCACGATCAGAAAGGTGAATCTTATGTTTGTTTTCATTGTAGTTGTATGGATATTCTTTTTTTAATAAATACATGATCCAAAATCCTGTGTTTTTTGTGTATAATGTTATTATGTTAAGTATTGTTTTCGCAATTGTCTTGTCACAGGCGGCCCAAGCTCACGCCTCGAGAAAAAGCCAACGATAAATTCATGAACGCGTCACGCGTTGTGTGACTCGGTGTTAAGTTACGAGAGGAACCGTTGAAAATTTGAACACGTTATAAGGAATCGTATAGGGAACGAAAAATGGTCGATTTACAACGATATATATTTCGAAATATAAACATTTTTCTCGTAAAATCAGTAAAACTTACTCATACCCCGTGTATCCGTTGTAGTTTCTGGCGATTTCTGCCGTTTTAAGCTTGCTTTACCATTACTGTTATTCACGTCATCTACTTTTATTACGTTGGTAAAATCTGTACAGACATCATACCAACCAAATCGCGCGCAAAGTAAGAAGAATATAATGAAGGCTTGAAATTTTATTACGATCGATTTTCTACAATAGTGCAAATAATCGTGAAGGCTGATCGCGGAAAAAGCGATTGCGTGACGCTGGGTAAGCTGTAAGATGACATGTTATTACATACCAGACGTAAAAACTCTTCAGATGCTCAGTCTGCATTTTGTACCCACTCTGCAGTCTGCAGTATATATTTTGTATCCGGTCTGCAGTCTGCAGTCTACATTTTGTACTAACAGGTATCCGTGGCACCAATACAGTTTATTTTTGGTTACATTTATTCGCACAACACACATAATCTACCACAAAATACCTGTGTGTGAGGTGATTAGACATTTTCGTTCTTTTCCGCGTTAATACTCTTCTTTCCTTTTGTAAGAATGTAGACCACTTACAATGTTTCAAGTAATCCACCCTACAAAAAATAACTCATGCATGCATAGCATGTCTATGTTTTGAAATAGGTGTATGCCCTCGGCCAGACTTGAGCTCACTATTTCAGTATACTAGTCCGACATCCGTAGTATCACTACACTTGATTCCAAGGATCCAGTACCATCCAGGTATCCCAGTTACCCTGCTCATAGGGTCTAGTTTTAACATAAACGAGTTTACCAAAGAATCTCGCGAAAGTTTTGTGCAATTATACAAAGACAATCATTCACATCAGGCTCAGTGAGTATGAACTCCATATCCGACAGTTCAACCTATAATACGCCGGGATATTTAGCGAGTTGAGTTAGAAAACGTTCGAAGAAATAACAAACGAATGTTTCAGACATTCGAAACCAATTAATTGAAAGAAGAATGTCAAAGTCTACTTATTACTCCTCCTGCGAATCAAAACACTTAAGGCTGTGACAATTAACGAGTTTTTTGATTCCCTCCCTAATGACTGAATTTCCTTTGTAGTACAGCACAGGATTTATACTCGAACAAAGACTTGCCACTGGAAAAGTAAAAGGGTTCTACAAATAGAATGAATCCCATTTGAAGTACGTTTGATAAACCCACTAAAATGGCAATAGGGATGATGCACAACCCCAGAAGACTAGCCACGTGATGAGTAGTCGCCGTCAACTGCCGTTCGATTTCTTGAGAAGCTAAATTTGGATTCACCCGAGCGCTTTCTTCCATTTTCTGTGCAACGGCATTGTTATGCTTGCGGAGAGCAGCCAGAGTACACAACTGGATGGCAATTACAATCGCGGAGAAGCAAATGATGTATCCGCCTTCAAATGTTTCAACAGCCCTCCTAGGAAACAACTTGACCTGCTTCAGAACAACTAAAAAAATGGACGTCACCCACACCTCAAAAGAAGCAGTAACGGCGTACTGCATCTGCAGCTTTGTACCACCATGGTTTAATGACGGCTAAGTATCTATCCACACTCATGACTCCAAGGTTTCCCACCATAGCAAAAAGGCATAAAAAGAAAGAAACCACCATGACAGGCGAGTCCCAATCACTGCGATTGAAACACGCTTCACCGGCGATCAGCTCCTCGATTCTGAATCTAATGTACAACGGTGTTACTACCCCACCCCACAGAACGTCAGTCAACGTCAAGCTGCAAAGATACAGAAACCCTGGGCGGAATCGAAGTCCACCCCTCAGAATTGTGACCAGGACCAACCCGTTTGACGGGAAACACCACAAACCTAACATGGTTTTGGCAAAAGTAAGCACCAAGCTAGAGTAATAACTAAATTGGGATTGGACAGAGCGTGGAAATTCAGAGATGAAGCACGGCCGCCCCTCTTGCAACACCAACACTTCGTACTGTGTGTCATTTGTAGTCAAGTTTGGCTCCATGTTAGCTCGCTTAATCCTAAAAAATAGGAAAGAAATGGTTCTTACATATCCATCCTAAACTGAAGTAAGTTTGACGTTTTAGATGTACCGTTGAAGCGTTGAAGCTCCCTAACCATTTTATCTTAGGTATGCATAGTCTTGAGCTTCCTACATGTATTAAGGTCATTTATGCCTATCTGAGATTGGATATGAAAACCAATTTTAGTGGACACAATTTTGAACTGAATGAACCACGGACTACTTGTTTAACGTCAGGGACAGATAGGTAATCGGGAAAATACGGTAGTTCGGAAAATTATCTCATCGTTGAAAATGTTTTATTGTGTTTCACATTGACTTGTGAAGGTAAACACAAAAGGTAAACGCAAATGGTTTTCACCGTTTTAATTTGCCTGTTTTCGTAGACAAAAATACAAGACTAATGACCATTTCCTTGGAACGTTCCGAATGGCAAAATACCGACTAATTAAGGAGCAATCAGCAATCTACCTCGGGACTTCCTTGCCATATAATAATGAACGATGATTTTTAGGAAATGTTGATAAAATACCTAAGGCTTAGTTTACAAAGATTGTTTTTGTGTGGAAGGAAAATAGAATACTAAATTGCTTAATGATGTTTAGCCTCGACTTTATATTATCCTTGAGAAGTCTGGTAAAGTTTTTCCATTTCTTAGCCATGAAGCCTTGAAGTCCCTACCTATTGTTTGTTCAATTTTCAGTCAACTATGTCTCATTTAGGTGAATTAGATATTATGATTTTAAGAAGGCAGACAAGAAAAAAATTTCAGCCTTAGTGAAATCAGCTTGGCGGAGTTGACGTGTTGACGAATTTTAATAATTTGACGAATTTTAATAATCATGCATAAACAAGATGAGAAAGGAAAGTATCATGTGTTACTATTGGCTGACTCTGGGTATGCGCAGGTAAACACAAACCATTTTAATTCAGTGTAATTACAGCTATAATTTTTCTAAAATCCCTTTTCACTCCCTTTTCTGGTTTAATAAGTTTACATCTGACAGGCCATTTAGCCATGAACTACATGCTGCTACATCCCTCTAGGTTTGTGTCAGTGATGGATTGGTGTTGAATGGCTTTCAACAAACTTCTCTGAAGATTTAGAAAAACCAGGAATAAAAACAACCAAAGCTGCAAAACCGAAAGCAATGGGAGAAAAATTCCAAAAGGAGGGTGAAGAAATGCTGAAAAATATGAAGGAATATGTCAGTCATGGCAAGTTCAGAAGAAGTGAAGAATCAAACATCACTGATGAAGAGTCTATGAGCCAGCGAAGCACTAATAGGTATTGGGGATAGGGGAACCCTTTGGTTGTGTTAAGACAACAGGTTTTAGGACATGGATCATGTCAGGAAAACAATAGCTCACTTCAAAAGCCTTCAGCAAGACTACCTGAAGGTACGTGTGAGGGCCTTTCGTCTCAGAGACTCTCAGAAGAAAAGACATTTAGCAGTGAAAAGTCAGAAGATGAGCTAATGCATGGATCTAGAAAACCGGCAGCAGCATCGAGTGACAATAATTCAGGAAGGGTGCGATTTCTGTCATCTAGACTGCCAGGAACAGGTAGTGGTATGAGGGGAGGTTTTCATCCAATGTCATCAAAATCTCCAGATGCAGTTAATATGAAGCCCATTCTTAAAAAGAAAAGTGCTCACAGTGGATCTTCCACTGAGGCAGATGACTTTTGTCCGAGAAGACGGGCAGACAGAGACGGTTCAGGTGTTTCCTACAGTGAAATACCTGAATTTTCCTCCAAAAGCTCTAATGGTGAAATCTTTCTTAAAGAAATAGACGAAAAAGAACAGTCCCCCCGAAATAGTTCAATAAGTGTAGATACCTTGTTTAGCCAACACAACGTTAGATTGCCTTTTGAAAATTCTATTTCAGCTAAGAGGATAGTTCAGGAAACTGAGTCACTGTCTAAAACTACTGCTGTGGCAAAGAGAAATGAAGAGGATCGGCAAAGATTGCTATCTTCAATAAAGACCCTAAAAGAAACCTGTGGGAAAGACCGCGGGTCAACTTTAGATCCCTCAACAGATTTAGTACAAACATGTGAGCCTCAAACGACGAAAAGAAGCTCAGAAATTGCATGTCGCTCTGAACATTCTCCAATACAATCCTCAACAAGCTTACATGTGGTTGAAGGGAGAAATTTAAGTGAAAAATCTACACAATTGTCTCAACTGTTGCAGACTTCAGACATAGTTTGATGCTACTCTGGTTTGCAGATTTAATGAATGTAACCGAAGAAGTTACAATTCATAGACCGGACGTTTCGACACTCCTGTCTAGTGCCTTCATCAGGGGTGTTCTAAACGCTGCAACAAGAGGTCCATTTATATGATCACCAATTAGCGGCCTTTTTTCTGACGAGGTGTAAATAGGCGTCAGGAAGCAAACCGCCATCGTCACGATTTAAAGGAGCGTGGGCGGAGTTAATATGCCAAGCCTCCAAACAAAGGCGCTGGTGGTAACGCCGATTAGTGGTGATAATTTTAGAATTATGGTTGGTTAGGCATGTATGCTCCGATAAAGCTGAATTTTCCTTTTTGCAAAGAAAACCGCTTTTTGGTGCTCTTTTAACCGTGTACCAAACTGACGATTGGTCTGTCCGATGTATTCGTTGTCACAGTTATTGCAAGGAATAGAATAAATGGCGTCGGTTCGTTGTTCTTTCGTGACAGGATCCTTAGGTTTGGCGAAAATATGCCCCAAAGTCTGAAAAGGTATTTGAGCAACTTTAACGTTGTGGCTATTCAAAATTCTCATGATAGGTTCAGTAACACCCTGTATGTAAGGAATAACAGCAAAACCAGTCGCTAGTTCCCTTTCATCAAGAGCGTTACTATTTGTAATTGGTTTTTGGCAGTTACGGAGAAAAGTTTTTGTATAGCCATTTGCCTTTAGGACATATTTCCTCTCCTCAGCCTTCGAATCGAGTGAAGATGGTAGACAGTCAGCACTCCTAAGTAAAGTTTTGGCTACAGACTTTTTATGGCAAATAGGGTGGTGAGAATCGAAAGCGAGGTATTTGTCGGTGTGGGTAGGTTTACGGTAGACACTTGTCTCTAAATTACCCTGAACCCCTCTGAACACATTTAAATCAAGAAAGGGCAAATGTCTATCCTTCTCAAGCTCAAGGGTGAATTGGATCGACGGCTCTACTGAATTCACATGCGACAAGAGGTGCTCCGCTTCATTTCCGGATACCGCAGAAATAACATCATCGACATATCGTTTCCAGAAAAAGGGTTTAACCGGTGAAGCGGCTAAGGCTCTTTGTTCCGCGTCTTCCTTGCAGACTTCTTGTGGTTCTTTTGGAAAGTCTCCTCTTCTTTCAGAAATACTATTATCCAAACAGAAGTCAGCTTCACCTGTTCAACGCACCACAAGTGGAAAAAAGGTATTATATTCTGATGGTGTTGTTGTTTGCTCAGAGGGTGCACCTACTCCAAAGCCGGTCTTTTCACCAGAGTTTTGCCCATTTCCTCATTATTTGCTTCGGCTTGGTATTTTGAACCCTATCTTACTTCAGGCACATGCTTGGCCTGCTCTTCTGAGAGGACTTGACCTTGTAGGCATTTGCCAAGCAAATGATGCATAAATACATGCGTACTTACTGCCAATTATCTATCAGTTGGTAGAAGAAAGGGAAATTTATGCGGATCTACCAAAGTTTTCAAGTGGGGTAAGTTTGCTGGGTGGCGGTGGGGTGGTGTGGTACCTGGATTCAAAGTGACAGGGGAAATGTAATGGAACTTTATTGTGCAGCCGCCCTTTTGAGTCCTCAGAGATAAAAAGCTTTAGTTTCGTGCATCTTTTTTTGGGAAGTTAGACATGCAAGAACAAGGTTCATTATTCTTGGGTTTTCTACCTCACCGTTAAAGGGCTAAAGGAATCCTTGACGTTACAGTGTGTAGAAGTCAAGCTCATAAAAAATCATTTTCAAATTCAAAATTCCTGGTAAATTTCAATGAATAGACCTTTTCTTGCCAACTGTACGGATCAAGCATCATGCTTGATCCGTACAGTTGGCGGTATCAGAGACGGTATTTACTGTGTAGTTTGCTGTTGATAGTAAAAGGGCTCCGTTTGTCTTTGAAATTTCACGTTCTTGCTACATGTGAATGCAGCTATCATGCTATATTTTGCCCCAAGCTAACCTTTAAATCTCGCTTTTCATTTAACTAATTTATTCTTGTTTCTCGTCACCATGTTCTTATCAATAGCTTAGCTCCATTTTCTGCATATAAACACACACCACCCACAATTCCTCCATTTGCTCTGACCTAAAAACGTCAACTTCGAAACTCTTCATGGTGGCCAATTTACGTTATCAACTCAGTTGATAATACCAAATATCCCTGTTATACTCTGCCACTGACACGGCATCACAGAAACTGACCCCCTTTACTCATGTATAATCTTATATCATATGTGATCTTTATATTGCTGTGAATTTCGCTTTGTATTTTCTTTCCAGCCGCAGTTTCTTATCCTTGCTTCAACATGGGGAGCTGCTGTTGATATCTGCAGGCAATGCAAGCTCATTCTAGCTAAAACCAGGAACATTCGTGTGCAGCTGATATTTGCTGCTGGTGCAGAAGAGAATCAGATCATACCACTAGTGAATGGCTATGAGATTCTGATTGCTACACCACCTTGCTTCCTTCGAATGCTCAGGAAATGTTATATATCCCTTTGTCGACTCTGTCACTTGGTATTTCATGACGCAGACATAGTGGTGGAGGACTTCACATCTGAGATCAAATGCATCATGAGACACTACGCCAACCTATTGAAATCCCAAACCTGCCGTTCAGCACCACGCCAGGCAGTTGTCATGGCTTCGTCTTGGAGTGTGGGTATAGCATCACTGGTGAAGGCATATCTTGGGAATCCTGTGGTGTTGATTCCTGACATGATTGAAGCAGCTATCTACAGGGGTGTGCAACAAATTGTAACATTTTGCTCCGAGAGCCAGAGGGATGTGGAACTTCTTGGTAAGGGTATTTAAAATTCATAGTGTTCTGGATAGGATTTTAAGCACATATAGGCTTGCCTAATCGGAATTAGATAACAAATGACGAAGATATAAACAGCAAGTGAAGTCAAAACATATAGTTTACAAGCAGCTGTCTTGTGGAAAGTGGGAATGATCAAACCTTTTGTCTGTTTCTACATGTATTTAGAACCTTGGAAATATCTCGCAAGTTTTCTATTTTCTCATTCATTTCATTTTCGTTTTTGTGTAAGGATTTAAATCTTTCGTTAACGTTTTCTTTCCCATGATAGGTTACCTGGAATCGTTTATTAGCACAAAAGTCATTTGTGTTTTCACATCTACGGCAGCGGAAGCAGAGAACGTAGGACAATTCCTGAATGCAAAATATTATTTTGCTCTTGTGGCACACAATTTTCTACCACCTCATGAACTTGACAATATTCAGAGACAGTGGAACACTCTGCACACCACTGATACCATGCCAGTTCTAGGTATGCCATAATGTCTTCAAAACTCTCAATGGAAAGGCCGTCCCACAGAATCTTATGTTTCCCGTAAGTTCCACTTGTGTTAAAGTGAGTTTGATGATTTGGCAAAAGCTGAAAAAAAAAAAGAAACGAAAATGAAAGAAATGACCAAGGAGGCCTGCTTTAAAGACTTTGAAGTTTTGAAATTGTGCATCATCTGTATCCCTTTTTTTTTCGAAGTGTTTTCTATCGGAATTACTATATGTGTTCTTGAATAAAGCATTTTGTAGGTTCAGTTTATTGATGCATCTATGCATATAGTTATATAGTTTATTCTAGATTTTAATTTTCATCTTTGGCGAAAAGATGAACAATGAAATCACAGTTTAATGATTTTAATGATTAATGATTTTAATGATTTTTAATGATAAAATTCAGTTATAGCGGAAGACGTTATTGGTCAGATGAACATCACAAATGCCTCATGTGTAATACACTTCAACTTTCCTGGTTCAAAGACACGATTTAGCAAAAGACCCGCCACTCTAGCTGGGACTTTCACATCATCTGAAGTAAGACACTCTTCACTTCTTTTCTAAAATTCATTGAGTTAGTCCTAACTTTTTAACATCCTTTCTACAAAGTTTATGATCCCAGAGCGTATGAGATCTTGCCGTCACGTGAGTAATTCCCACTCTGTCTCCACAAAAGTAATTTTTGTTTATCTAATCTTTCAGCTAATTTATTAATACTTTATTGACCAAACTTGTTTGGTTCAGTTGATTTGGTATTAACCTCTTTTTTCCAAAGTCCATAACAACAGAAAAAAAGGAAAAAAAGTAAACTTGTCTTACGTATATGAATTACAACTTGAGGCATGAACAGTGAATTTTACAGGGATCAACCAACCAATAACATGCCACTGACCCACAGGGACAATCATATCTTCATTTTTTTACTTTGTGAATTTGATTTTCTGAAGGAGCATGGCTGTGTCTCTGTTATTTTTGTGACTAATGGCCGAAATATGTATCACGCTCCTTCCATACGTCAGCTTGTACAGAGGTCAGGTCAGGAAGTTCCACAACTACTTGATACAATGGCCGACCTTGCAAAACAGGCATGTCTTTGAAATAAAATTGGAGTATAATTTTAATTTTAACAGACGAAACTGGGAGGCTGCTCTTAATATTTTGCAGAACGAAGTAGTGAAATCCTCTTAAATGTTTTAATTTACTCTCTCTGCAGGATAAAGAAAAGGTTAAGGAGTTGTGTTATCCTCTGAAAGCTTTTGGAACTTGCAGGTAATTTACAATGCCTTATCGTGGAGTAAACCCATAAGGCGAGTTATTTAGACAAAGTGTAACTGTTGTTTAACAAGACAGCCTCCTAAGCTATTCTTAATTTAGCTGAAACTTCTATCTAAACATTTATTTCTATGAGCAGTGTTAAGAGGGCCGAAAATTAATAGTGGAAGCGGGACATTTGTTTGGTTAAATTAACCTCTTATAGAGAATCCCTGAGGCCCACTGATTACGTAAAACGTGGTTTAGGTTAGGCCTCGTGTAAATAACCAGCCCACAGTCTGTAAAAAACTGTCTGGCCATTGTGTTGTGTTTGTTAAGCCCGAAATACTCGGGCTCACGCATAGGCTTTAGAACCTCGAAGACGACTCGCTGACTGAATTCAAACAACCCCGAGTTATAAACTCAGGCCTCCCATGGAGCACCTGGCTAGTGATCTACATTAAACAAGCTTTTCGTCATTTTTTTTCGCTCCACTCATACAACTAGTTAAGTCCCTTTGAAGAGTTTATTCACCTTCATAGATAACATTGCTCAGTTTAGTTTGACGCATTTAATGGCTAAGTAAATGTAGGTTTGACCGGTTACGCGTCGCTTTTTGAACCTTTATATTGCACCACGATTGATTACCTTTCAGCAGCTGTGATTGGTGCTTTTCGACATTCACTGTTCTGGGGATGCGGTCCTTCAGCGATGCGCTATAGCTAATTTCTTGTTGTGTTAACTGTATCGTAGTCGCCAATTCTTCAAGAACTTCTTTTCCATTGTTCCTTTCGATTCGAAATTTCGTCGGCAGTGCGCATTTAGAAAGTCGTGATCAAGATCGGATCAGACCACATAATCCAGCAAATATTAAGATTTTTTCACTTATTTCACCACGATGAATACCAACGAGCATTAGCATTACTTCAACTCTATTCTGTATTATGGTTTTGAGGCAGTTGAGGTGTTCGTGTGCAGATTACAACCTTTGGATAAAGACACTGACCGGACTGACGAGGTAAAGGTTAAGAATTCGGAAATTATCAATTATTTGACTTTGAAATCGCTTAATTTGTTGACAAAGAGTTATTTGGGATACCTTGTGATAAACTACTCGGTGATCGCGTTCCTTTGATTCAACCCAACATACTCTGGTGAGAGTTTCTGAATGTCAAAAATAAACAACTCAACTGATTTTTGATATTTGTGTTTAAAAGATTGATTGCTCTTTGCTTTTATTTACAACAGACGGCAGCATATATCACACGCCTCATTGAAGGCAAGGAAATGGAGGGAAAAGTTGTTTTGAGGTGAGATTCTTTTTCGACTGGAAAGACGCATTCATTTAAATTACAGGCAGACAATAATCGAAAACAACGTGAAGTTTATGGAAGTTCTTCCCCCCCCCCCCCCACCCCCAAAGGAAAAAATTTTGATGTTCACATTTAGTTCCGTCACCTTTAACTGAATACAACCAGCTTGTGTCAACCAATTGCCGCCAACTGATCAGATTGGGCGATTTTATTACGTGAATGGAGCCTGGCAGCAAAGTCACAGGGCACCAAAAAAAAAAAAGTGTGCCTGTATCAATGAAAAAGTGAATCGCTCGCCTAGTGACCTATTGTTCTCACTTTGGTCTTGCAGCTTAGGCAACATGATGTGGCTGGATCCTTTGGTCGAGAGGAAATATCTCCCCAACATCAATGTTACGACCAATGCTTTGAATGTTAGGGTAGAACTGTTGAGGGAAAAACGTGCAGCTGAAAACAAACAGGTAAGAGGTTTCTCCGCTTCTCCGCTTGTCTGAACAGTAGTAGGGAATTTATTATTTTGATACAATATTCCATCCAGAGTAGCCTACGTTGGACAGATAAGAAAACGCGACCCTCTCTCCTTGACAGTTGAATTAACTGTCCTCTCTAATCCGGATAAATTGTCGGCTGGTCATACTGGCCCAGTTTGAAAACTTTAATTTTTTCTTCAACGCTTAGACCTAACTTACACAGTACTGCAAACCGAAAAATGTAATTTCTGACGGTTGAGTGACTAGGAACGAATTAGTCAGAAATTGCTATTCTGATGGCACGATTGAGAGGTTTTAGCATTCTCAGGGGAGAGTTTTGAGTATTTGATGTTTTAGCGGGGAATATTAATCATTCTAGCTCAGTCAGTCTTTCTGTTTGCTGTCAACAATTTAGTTAAATTTTTTCTATGGAGTATGGGTTTGTTTGTACCTCTTCCCCGAGGTTCCGTGCCACTGCATTAGATGGGGAATACGTTTCCACATATTTTTTGGCCACATCTAAAGAGTGGTTTTTTAGTGGTTTTTCGTATCTGGCGTGGTACACTTAATTTTTCAAGCTTTTCAAGTTAGACTTGCTAGCATATTCTATGTTGTAATAAGTATATGTTACGTCACATTGTTGTTGTCGGATGACTGACTGACCATTCCTCAATAAACTATTTCACATTGAATGTTTCGTGATAGTGTAGTCAGAATCAGAGCTTTCTGAAAACGTGAACTTGACTACTCTTTCTATTTTGAGACATTTCAGTTAGGCCCTTCTTTGGCGCACGCTCAAATGCACTCTCGCGATATATTGTTGTGATTGTTGCGCTTTCAACTTTTTCCGACGAGACATGAACGAACCACATTTTATCTGTTGCAATTTATCAGTGTGATTGGGGCCTGAATTGAAGTTTTTATTTCCATAAAAGATCGAATGAAATAATGCTGAGTAGAATATTGCGAGTCAGTTTGTAAACATGCTGGCTTTTTAGAGGAGAGGGACAACCCTCTAGTGAAAGCTAATCCACATTTTATCATATCTTGCCATATTCTACAATCTTTTATACCGATAATAATAAGTAATATTATATCGGTGTTCAGTGAGTATCAGGGTTAAATGATTTTGTTTTATGAGTTTCAACCCTTCTATTACTTCGATAATTATTACTGATTTTCGTCACTGATTAATTCAAGAATTCTCGTGCAATTCATCATGTTGTGTCTTCATATTTTTGTCTGAAATAAATCCGATTATCACATAAACTGCGGTGTTATACAGGCCCTGAGAAAAGCCGTAACAACACAAGTGAAAAAACATCGTATTTTTTCACGTGTGTTGATATAGCTAATCAGCTGCTGACAAGTCACTCGCCTTTGGCGCCACTCGGTCAGGTTGATGAATGAACGGCAAAGCCTTCACGATTCTAAATACAAGTTGTTTGTCGGAGCTTTCTCGAATTATGGCGGCTGAAACACTAAAAAATCCGTATCATTGAGAGACAGTGAATTTCAAACTTTCCCAGAAGGCGAAGAAAATCAATATACTAAAAGAAAAACCGAAAGTAATGTATTCAGTGGCTTTGGTGTTAGCATTTCTCTCGGCTGAGAATGAAAATCGACAACTGGAAAATTTACCACAGGCCGATTTTAGCCGTTTACCTGAAAGACTTCTTCTGTCGGTAGGGACAAAGTCAATAAATGAGAATTTTGTAAATTGAAAATTACGACCATTGTTGTTTTTACAATCATGATTCAACGCATTTTTCCATCTTAAGAGTTAGCGCCAACGCACTCTACAACTGTTATTCGGGGATTGTCGATTCATTTATTTTCATTCAATAATGAAGTCGGCTTTTCTTCTCAGGGAAGGCTATTGTGTTTATATGATAAACAAAATAATACATGGCTGCATGTAGATACGGAATTTCTCTTCTCGAGTTCAACTCGACATCTCACTCGTTCGCTGCGCTCACTCGTGAGCTATCGAGTTAAACACTCGAAAAAGAAATTGCATATCTACGCGCCCATGTTTTATTCTTTATTACTCTGAGATTGTCATCAGTTATGCTCCTTGGGACTCTTTTTTTTGCCTTATTGAAGTATTTTTCTCCATTATCAACCGATAATTATCTTCAACGTGTTGTTCTATTCATGAGATAGGAAGCGCTTCGAATTTTATTTAGACTTGTCATTTTTTCACAACGTTTTCCAAAGACCATAGGTCACCAGCTGCTTCTTCGTTCCTTATACTATCGGAAGTTCTTTTAAGATATAAAAACGTTATGCTTGGAAAGATTTTGACAATATAGCACAAACTGAATGAAAACCTTTTCGAACTATTTTTCTCCATCATCAACCGATAATCATCTTTGTTGTGTTGTTTTATTTATGAGACAGAAAGATAGAAAGCGCCTCGAATTTTATTTAGACTTAATTTTTTGCGCATCGTTTTTCAAAGGTCATACATCATCAGGTACTTTTTCGTTCTTCTGAGGTATATAGAACGTTATGCATTAAAATATTTTGACAACATAGCACAAACTGAATAGAAACCTTTTGATATAGGTGAGTTCCGCTATGAGTTCATTGCTATCAATGGACTGATAATTCTTCCGTCTTGGCTGACATGCGCCTGATCATCTCGAAACCTTACCGTGCTCAAGTGTTTATCATCTGTGATGAGTCGTTCCTCGTTTTTATGAGATTAGTGTTAGCTGGTGTTTTGCATGTACATAATCGTCCCTGGCAAGGCTTTCGTGTCTCCGTTGAATGTACCATACCTAATGTTATTTGAAAATTTGCGAGCTGCTTCCTTACCTTTATCTATCGCGCTTCTTAACTTTTAAACGTTGAAGAAATTTGATTACAAGAAACTAAGTAGAATGTGAATCGTTCACGTCTTGGTCGAGGTATTCATGTGCCACACTAATACGACTCGCGCTCGCTATTAATTGAAGGTTGTTGAGGGGGCTCTTCACGGCGGTTTGTTTGTCTATCTGTTTTCACCTGGCAAGCCTGTTTAGGTGTCTTGGACATCGCTACCACTCGATTGTTATTTCGACAGATATTTCGTGTTACAACCCTGAAATCCGGTTTGAGGAAGCCATACACGAAGGGATTTACCAACGAGGCAATGGCTACTGTATATAGTGAAATGATCGGCAGGACATTGGGAACGATGTCAAACCGACCAAAAACACTGAAGGCGGTTGTCATGTAAATGATCGGCATCCACGAAATTAGGAAGGCCACAGAGATGATGAAGAAAAGTTTCGCTACTTGTGCATCAGAAGAGATGTGTCTGCGTTTGTTGATCTGTTTCATTGTGCAATCTAATTTATTCCTCGATGCCAAGCCTTGCCTCACTGCCTTAAAAATCCTAATATAGGCGATTGTCATAAAGATGTGCGGAGTGATCACGCCAACGAATTCCAAGCAAACAAGGTACACCAAGTGAATTGTTTTTGAACGATCCTCTCTCCAAAATAATGGCAGTAAGCCGTATATGGTTGGAAATAACCATACAGCGATTATGGTTTTTTTGAATATCTCAGGTATGCGGTAAGTGTAGTGTAGAGGCTTAGTAATGGCAACGTATCGATCGTAAGTGAGTGCGCATATGTTAGCAACACCCCAGAGCAAGATCATAGTTAACAAATAATCTACCACGATGTGTGCTAGCCCTATGACTAGCATGGGAAATAAAATGCCTCCTGTAAGTATGTCAGACACAGCAAGTGAAACAGTCAGCCAGTTTGTGTATGTTCGTGGGACTCTTTTCAAGCAAACTAAACTAACAACGAAGAGGTTCGCGGCAACGATGAGAACGGATAACACGGTAAGGGAAACTGTCACGTTGAGATCCATCTTTGATTCTGTTGAGTTTCTTTTACCTTTATATCCTCGGATATCCAAGAGAAGGCTCCTTTTACTTTTGTTGGTTTCCTCAACTTCCCTGAATTGCATCGGAGTTGGTAAATGGCTCACAGGGTTAACTTTAGGTTCAGTAGAATTCCGCAGCTCAGGCGGTCAAGGAAGGAGAATCTGAAAGAAATGGCACTGCATGCGAACATTTGCATAATTTTTGTAATATGACTCAAATTTCTGCGTCAATTGCCTAGGAAACGGTTAACATCGTTATCGTTCTTGTCTCATCAGTCAAAAGCTGCGCTAAACACCTGTAAACAGACCGCTTTGGTGAGAAAGGAAAGCAAGACAGGGAATTGTTTTCCATGGCTTTACCAGGAATATTTTCGTTAAAATGTTTGATTCTTAGACACCAGAAGAAAAAAATAATTGCCCCTGTAATCATCTCTCTGTTCCATGTATATCTATCTCTTTGTTATTGAAAAAAAAAAAAAAAAAACGGTGTCAAATGCGGTGAAGTATTAAGTAACTATGCTAATCACAAATGATGTATTGCCAAAGTGCAATAGAATATTTATGAATTAAAAATCAGCTTCATCACAAGAATGATTTGGTCGAATAACACAAACCTGACGAACATCTTCCGTGAAAAACTTGACATTTCTCCACGACATTCCTTTCCTCAGAATTGCTGTTTTTTCTTTAACAAAAGTGAAAACATCTGTCACATAAAGGAAATCAACCATTTTACAATCGTAGTGTGACTTTAATGTTTCTTCGAAATATTATAGTCGACGGATTATCAACGCGGTTATCAATGTGGGTCAGTATATTGTTCAAATTGTAAGTTTACTTCGAACTGTTTTCGATTGTGCTTAAATTTGAATTTATGAGATAGAAAGCGCTTTAAATTTTTATTCAGACTCTTATTTGCACAACATTTCCCAAAAGGCCATACGTCACCAGCTGCTTCGTCATTCTTTACGATGTCGGCAATTTCTTTTTAAGGTTCAAAAGGAAAGAAATCATGACACAAACTGAATAAAAACCTTTCCTGATACAGTTGAGTTTAGCCATGAATCCACTACTAGCAATGAATTGACAATTAGGCTTTTTGGCTGACATGCACATGGTTATCTCCAAACTCTTGCCGTATTCTAATGGTTTTTTTCTTTTTTATACGTGATGAGTTACCGCACTTTTTGAGATACGTAATCATTCTGTCATTCTATGCAAAGTTTGCCTATACAGTGCGTCATGGCTAATGTTATTAGAAACATTGAAAGTAGTCTCCATGTTTTTATGCATCGCGCTTTTTAATATTTTTTTTACAGTCGAATAAAGGTATAAAGATAATCACTGGCGTGTAAATTCATCTTTTTTTTGGCTCAAAGTGTCTATGTACCTCACTCAACTCAACCGACCTACCCTCGATTTTTGGTGAAGATTGTTGAGGGGACTCTTCGTGACTTTTCGTGTCTCCTTCTGTTTTCGCCTGATAACACCGTTTAGGTGTCTCTGAAATCGCTAGCACTCGATTGCCCTTTCCAAACATATTTCGTGTTACGACCCTGAAATCCGGTTTGAGGAAGGCATACACAAAGGGATTTAGCAATGAAGCAATAGCTATTGTATACATTGAAATAGTCGGCAGAACATTTGGAACGATGTCGAACCGACCAAAAACATCAACGGCGGTTGTCAAATAAATGATCGGCATCCACGAGAGTAAGAAGACCACCGAGATGATAAGAAACAGTTTCGCCACTTGAGCATCTGAGGAGATGTTTCTGCGTTCGTTGACTTGCTTTCTCGCGTAATCCAAAATTTTTCTCAATGCTAAGCTTTGCTTTACTTCCTTAAAAATCCGTAAGTAGGCGATTGTAATGAAAAAGTATGGAATGATCACCCCAGTTAATTCTAAGCAAACAAGGTACACCAGGTGTATTATTTTTGAACGATCATCTCTCCAAAATAACGGCAATAAGCTGTATATGGTTGGAAATAACCATACAGTGATAATGGTCTTTTTGAATATCTCAGGTATGCGGTACGTGTAGTGCAGAGGCTTGATAATGGCAACGTATCGATCGTAAGTGAGTGCGCATATGTTAGCAACACCCCAGAGCAAGATCATACTTGACAGATAGTCTGCAACGGCGTGTGTTGGCCGCATGATCAGCATGGGAAACAAAATGCCTCCTGTAAGTACGTCGGACACAGCAAGTGAAACAGTCAGCCAATTTGTGTATGTTCGTGGGACTCTGTTCAAGCAAACCAAACTAATAACGAAGAGGTTCGCGGCAACGATGAGAACGGATAACACACCAAGGGAAACTTTTATGTAGAGATCCATCCTTGATTCTGTTGTGTTTCTTTGAACTTGATATCCTCGGATATCCTACAGAAGGCCTCTTTTCTTCTGCTGGTTCCTCTAACTTCCCTGGCTTAACAATAGTACCAACATGTGGTATACACAGCCACATTTAGGTTAAGTTGAAATACACGAAAAGTTTTCCGTAGCCCAATTGGTCAAAGGTAGATAATCTGACAGAAATGACACGACTTGTCAACTTCTGATTAGTTTTTGTCGTGTGACGTTGCTTCTGTGACACAAATTATTTCACTTACGGTGTTAATTGCTTAGGAAACGGCTAATATTCCTTTTAATCTTGTCACCTTAATCAAAAGCTGCGCTTAACACCTGTATCCAGAACGCATTAGCCAGCACGGAAATTGTTCTCCACGGTTTTAGCAGGAAGAATTCTTGTCAGAGAATAAACAGACGTGATTGAAACCATGTCTAGACATTGTTATCAACTGATTGTAATCTAAGTATAAAACTGGCGACACGACTGTACGAGTGAAAAAGAAACAAAATCAAGTGAAAGGTACAGTCCCCTCATGTGTTGGAACACCAGCGCCAGGATAATTCCCGTACAATTCTTGAGACTTCAAATACATCCTGAAAGGTGGATAGTTCCAAGTATTCATAAACACCCTAAGTTAGGATTAATCCTCATCATGTTCCGTTTATACCTTCCCTTAAAACTGAATCTAAAGATAGACAAACAAACACAAAGCAGGGGTTACACATTCAACATCACTGGATCGATCATTTTCTTTGAATTAATTACCAGACCTGACAGTTTTTTTTGTTCAATAAAATTCAGGCTGATCCGAGGGAGAACCGCTGATCACTTTCGTCCTTAGAATCTGCTGCCGGAAAGAACAAGTCTATGCAATATTGGTTGTATGGTGTCTGTAACTTCGGAGCGTTCCATGTATAATTTTTTTTGTAAAGTAGAAAAAACGGTTCATTTTCCTAGCGCCAGGATAGCATTTCTTTGGCTTAAATGTCGGTGTCGTATGGGGCGAAGTATTTTTAATAGGACCCTTAAATAGTCATGCATCAGCCAGAAGGGTATTTAAAACCTGGAGAGGACAACCTGGTTTGTACGCTTGAAAAAAAAGTCACTCTATGGGTAGACGCTGTCGTTACGATGTTGGAACAAAGCCTTCCTGGTATGCATTCAGAAGATTGGTGTCACTCAAACCATAGCCGACTGCTATCAACTCATGTTTGTCCTTAAATCCATTTAAGGGCCCTCGCCAGGAACTTTAGCGAATAGTTGGCTGTGGCTCGACGTTTTTTTTTTTTTTTGCTCTTATTTGACTAAAGTTGGAAGGTTGATTTAGAGTGAGAGTGAAAACCGAACCGATTTGTCAGACACGTAACCTAATCAAAAAATGAACGGTTCCCCGAAGCTTACAGTATTGTCTGTAGTTTGAGGCAATCTGTCAATCACAATACATTCACGCGTGCATTTTGCCATTACATGAAAATTAAAATAAAAGTCGAACAAAAATCGTGTCCTTTCAACCAGTCAAGGAAAATTGTGTTTCTTCCGATTCACGACATAAAAAGGCAGTACAAAATTTTGCAAGTTGGGAACGGTTAGTTTTTTCATCCGCACCGAAAGCAGAACATCATGGAGGTTTGAACGTTAAATTATTGGAACTAACAATGGTAATTGACATCAACACACCGAAATGGTTTCCTCAGTTTTTTGCAACAAGGTTTTTTCGATGCATGCGAGAGTAACAAAGTTCTGCCAACGTTTTAACATTATGACAACAGTGAAAGTGTGAAAACCTTAGCAGAAGTTACTGTTTGCAAAGCAACCCGAAATAACTACGCTGTTGTGTCGAATTAAATTTCGACTGATGGAATTAAGTCCCATACCATTTGACCATCTGACCTTTGAAAAAATTTGGCGTGAATATATCAATTGCGTGTGTAGTATTTTTTAATATTACCTTGAGCACAAGGCTACGTATGGTAAATCACCATATTAAATTCTAATTAGCGTTCGGCTGTACAAATCCACATAACAACATGCCGGAATTAGCGGAGGAGATGTACGTGGTAGTTAGCCTTGGTGCACTTTCAGTTCTCATTGTTGTCTCAAACGTGTCTGTCTATGCGTTGGTTTGATTCAACAAAAGATTACGGACATACACTAACTGGTTTACCTTGTCGCTTGCTGTTTCTGACATCCTAGCAGGAGCCGTTTTGATGCCTCTGACACTCTTCAAACCCGAATCGGTGGTCGTTACGTATTTGAGTCATTTGATATTACTCTGGGGTGTTGTTAACATCTGCGCACTCACTTACGATCGCTTCGTTGCTGCAATGATGCCTCTGCAGTATCCTTGTCGCATACCTAAGATATTCAAAAGAACTTTAGTTGCTGTGTGGTTAATCCCAACAATTATCAGCTTACTTCCTCTGTTCTGGGCAACAGATCGTGCATCAATATTCCACAAGTGGTACATTGCGTGTTCCAGATAGAAAAGATTTATGTTCAGCATGGCTTTGACAAGACAAGAAGACTGGAAAAAACGGAAAAAAAGAAAGGCACCTTCTCGAAGAGGGAGAGACATCGTTAGAGTTTTAGAAACGAAAAAATGTGTCAGCCATCAATAGTGTATCCATGAGAGCACCAGGCAGTCGTGCTACATGCTATTTCACCGATTTCAATGAAACTTTGCCAGTTTAAAGGGTCTACCCCAAACTCAAACAGACAAACTAATTTTTGTTTTGGTTATTTCCGGGGGGGATATAGACCACCCCCCAGTTTTTCTTGGTTTTCATCAACGGAAATCGCTTCAAAGTAGGTAAAATGTGTGAAGCTCTCACTGAGAGTTTGCATAAATATAGTGACATCCTTAATGAATGTACGACGCAAGTATCAGTCAATTTGATTGACGGCTTGTCAATCAACAGAGGCAAATAAATGGCTGTGTTCTCAGACTTTTCGATTCATCCAAATATTTGATAACTATGAGGTCAAATATCTCTCCTTACCAGAAAGATACAACACTAATCTTAATTCTCCTTTATAAACCATCATTTCATCTCTGAAAACCATCAAAAAAATATTTGGGCACTGCCGTATTTTTGTCTTGGATGCCTTTTAAATGTGCGACTGTAACAAACTTCTATCTGGCTCTAAGCGGTAACTTGAGGAAATAAACCTTTATTTTATAGCTCGTTATACATGATGATTGATCGAGGAAGCTAAGAAATGTGAATAACTTTCGAGATTTCTTGTAGGAATGGAAAATTTAATGTGTGTAGGCGAAATAGAAATGGGAAAATCGTATTGTTTCTTTCACCTGTCGTTTATTACTTTGGATATTTGCCAAAATCAGAAAACATGGCTTTTGTACGGCACAGAACATTCATTAGTCTATAATTTGATTTTTTATTATCATTACCTCACAGTTCACAATAAGAAAACTGTAAGCATCCACGATGCTTATTCTGAATAAAGGATCTCCTGCTCTTTGCCTGGCCTCGGGCAATTTCCCTTCCCATGCAATTGGCGTGCTACACATGCAACAGTTATTCTCTTGGAATGGGTGGGTTGGAATGGGTGGGTGATACTTTTCGCTACATCTCTCACTTCCGAAACGTAGAGCACATGCTTTACACAATCGATATATATCGGCAGAAGTTTCGTTTCCACTCATTACCACGCTGACATTTGCGGAAATACAGCAAGAGCCGGGGAATTTATCATTTCTAAACGGCAACAACAAAATAGACGTCGAACAGGTTAAGCTTGTGAAGCAAATAAAGTACAACTTCGCTTTAAATTGAAATTAAATAGAGACACTCTTTGTGCGATGGTATAATCGACATTTCTTTTGACAGTTTAGAAGGCACAAATTGTGACCGTGATGTCTATTAAATTTCAAAGAAACACGAAAGTCGCATTACCGTCGTAATATAATTATTTTCCTTTTTAGGACATATGTTTCCTTTTTAGTAAAGGAGAGCACTCAGTTTTAAATCCTTCCGTGGAAAAAAATTATAATATATTTCTTGACTGGAGCGCAAAAATTAGAAAAAAAAATTTTGATGGAAAAATATTAGGTTTTCTTGAAAAATATGGTTATTTAATTTGACTGTTCTCATGATTAAGCTGCATTTTATTCATAGATAATCAACTGCACTTGTGCAACACACATGTGTGATTAGCGTACGCACCACACACCCTCACACATATTTTTAGCGTACTTAGCATACACCTTAATTTAGATTTGCTAATGCTGTCTTTGCCGAAAGGAAAGGACCGCTCTTTCACTCTATGGAAAAATTATGTGTGGAACACAGGAATGAGAACTAAGTCGGTAACTCTTCTCCTTTTAACCGATATTGCAAGCGACATGTACTCGCTGGCAGCAGATTCCAACGACGAGAGGTAACGGTAATTTTTGTTTTTTTTTCTTTACGAAGCTTGCCAGGCGCAAGGGTCCCTTGGGTCAGCATGAATTGTTGTCAATCAAAAACTGTCAAGTCTGGCAAGTACTCTGAAGTAAGTACCAATTAAATGAGGTTGATATCCGTTTTTAATGCGTTCGCACCTGGGTTTTGTACGTCAGTTTTGAATCTTTTGTTTCAATTCAAAGAGATAGGTAGGAGTGGAACACATAAGGATAAGAATTATTTAACAAAAACATTTGAGTAAGAGTACGTTAGGGTTCGGAGATAACCAGGTGCATTTCAGTCAGATAAACAGAATTATCGAACTATTTATAATTATGGACTCATGACTGAACTCACTTGTATTATGGAAAGCTTTTATTCAGTTTATGCCATGCTGTCTCCTTAACGATTCTAAAACTTTGAAGAAAAGTGCTGATATCATAAGGAAGGAAAAAGCAGCTGGTGACGTATAGCCATTTGAAAACGTCAAAAAGAACAACGTCGAAATAAAATTCAAAGTGCTTTGTATCTCGTAAGTGAAACAGCACGTTTCAACTTTTAGTTTAACTTCAAATGTTATTTCGTGTCTTTGTTTGCTTTGGTTGGTTAGTAAACTGAATGTTGAATGTATTAAATTGCAACCTCCGTACTTTAGTAGTGATGTGTCATAGATGGAAAGGGGTAGTTTTATGTTTTAATATCATCTCAATCATCATCATCATCGTCGTCGTCGTCGTCGTCGCATTCATTAGATGATGAATCTGACATTTCTTTGTTCCTCGCTTGTTACTAATGTTCAGCATCTTTACTCAACGACCGTCGTCGAAGTGTAGTATGTGTTCGAGATATATTGTCTTTATCTTAATTTATTTCAAACGTAAAAGGTACTTTAAAGCTTTTGGTGAATTAGCGTCCTTCTCGATGCATTAGAAGAGAATGTAAAGGAGAGAAGATTCTTCCAATGCTTTCAATGTGTTTTTTTTTTGGTAGTCTCGTGCAGCATGTCATTCTTTAGTTGAGACTTGCCCTCTGTTTAAGCGCAAGCCAACGAATGGTCTTGTTCTTTGATTGTTCTGCTTTAAAAGACCTGACAGAAATCGACTGTTGTTCAACGCATCTGCTCGAACATTTCTGATATAAATTCCGAAGAGCGATCTTGAAATCAGGTTTTAGAAAAGCATACAGCAGAGGATTTGCTAGCGAACCCGCCGCCATGGTGAAGAGCGAAACCGAGGATAAGATGTCTGGGACAACTTGAATCCGTTTTACAATAAAAGCTGTTGTCATGTAAAGGATTGGCAGCCAAGAGAACAAAAAGGCCAGAGACACAATGCAATAGATTTTGGCTACCTTGGCATCTGCGGAAATGCGTCTGCGTTCGTTGATTTGTCTTGAGACAGATTTCAAGTTTTTCCTTAACGCTAAGCTTCTGCGCACTTGTCTGAAAATTCTAATGTAGGCTGCAGTTATGAAGATGTACGGAACGACGACACCAAGCAGCTCTAAGCACGCCAAGTAGACTCTATGAGCTGTTTTTGAATGATCTGCGCCCCAAATCAAAGGAACAGAGGCATATATGGCCGAAACTAGCCAAATAATCGCAATTCCTCTCTTGAAGAATTTGGGAACGAGATAAGAATATTCTAAAGGTTTCACTATAGCAATAAAACGATCGCAGGTAACTGCCGAAATGTTGATAACACCCGAAAGTAAAATCATTGCGGTGAAGTATCCTTCGACGACATAAGATGGTTTGAATAGCGTCATAGAAAAAAGCAGGCTGCCAGTCAGTAGGTCGGACACAGCAAGGGACAGAATCAACCAATTTGTGTATGTGCGAAGGGTTTTGTTGAAGCAAACCAGCGTGACAATAACAGCGTTCGAGAGAACTATAAGAACTGACAGAGCACCGAGAATGATGGTTAGATAAATACCTTCAGTTGTTTTTTCCATGCGGTTTTTTTTCGCTGATATGTTGAGCGAAAGTCGGTTTACACGGGTAGTTACTTTCACTTTGAATTAGATCTTTCTAAACTAAACGGAACCTTCGTGAAGTTGTACTAATGCGTCGTATTAGGTTATTTGTTCCGCTGTAAGCGGAATGAATCTCTAACAAACCGGTATTTTCGATTTTGTCATCTATGTTTTATTCTAAATTTTCTGTCAATGTATGACATTTAAATGGATTAAAAAGTAAACATCAGTAGCGCGCGAAATCGATCAGTTTAATTCAATCGTAGTTTTCTGGTCAGTTTATGGAAAAGTGTCGAAGTGAGAAATTACAAGACGAAAACGAAAGCTCTTTAATTAATTTGATTCAATGGCAGTTTCTACAAACAGCAAATACAATTAAAAACCTGGAGGGAGCCTTTTTAGGGTCTGCATCTAATTTAAACTATTGAATCGAATAAGAATAGAATTTATTTCAAAAAGGTTTTTGTTTTGTCTTACAGTTAGAAAACTTACTGGGACCGAACTCTTAGACTGGAAATATTAAATACAAATTTTCCAATTTTCGAGTGACTCATGAAGTACCAGGAGTTCTTCTGTCTCTTAATTGCAAGTTCTTCACCACGCGTAATAAATATATGTTCTTGTCTTTTTATGCGAAAACTTTCACTTTGTCTTGGAAACTGGAAAATATAAGCACTGCTTTTGTGCCTTCATGAGCGGCATTGTCACTCGCAACTTCCCCAAAGAAGTGTTCAACTTTTATTTTTTGTGACAGCAAATGTTCTTGTTTGGGGAAATTGGGAACAGAGAAAAAAGGTTGTTCTTCTGTGCCGGATGTTGAATGACTTTTCGGAAGGCGCAGTTTATATGCAGGTGATAACTGGGAGCTCTTGAAATTTGTTTTCAGTGCATGTATCCATTTTAAAGCACCACACATCCTGTTCTGCGCATAACATCACCCAGAACTCCTTGCGAATACGCGTACATGCAAGCCGATAACAGGGTGGATTTTGATTTTTAGCTGTACGGTGGTCTTTTGTTCTGAAGGACTTAAACTGCGACCTTGAAAACAACGAATCGACGAGCGATGTGAATTTACGCCGTTTGAAAATGTGTATTCTTTTCCTAATGTATTTATGTATTACATTGTTAGATTTGCCATTTTACCCAGAGTCGCACGTGCGATATATTGCCCACTACATCAGAAAATTGTGGTAGGAAGGCTTGAGGTGTAATATGGAAGACTATGTTTTTTACAGTTGTGTTCGGAATTGTATAATTGTATACAAATATGTTCTTTAACCAATGTGTCAACTTAATTTTCTTTCAGGATCTAGTAAAGAAAGCAGAAATTGTGAAGGAGGTGCAGAGCATTGTCCTGAATAACGAGAAGTAAGTGGGTTTATTCAAACTTTGAATGATAGGCGGAATAGGTGGAAAAACAAACCATAGAAAGGGGGAAGTCAAGGAAGGCAGTCGGAAGGCAGTCGGAAGAGAGTCGGAAGGCAGTCGGAAGGCAAGGAAGAATGAGCAACGTTGGAAGGTCGCAAGGAAGAAAAGAAAGTATGACGGGAATAACTGTGAATGACCTAGGAGTAATGGGGGGGGGATGTGGTGATGGACAAGGAAGGGGAGGGGAGGGGAGGAGTGAAGAAGAAAGGGAGAGAAAGTGAGGGAATGTAAGTATGGATTGAGGGATGGAGAAATTAAAAATAAGAGGAAGGAAGTGGGAAGTGAAGACGGAGAGTGTGGAATGAAGGGATGGATGGATGATACGAAGGAGGATAAGAATGCAAAGTAAGGTAGGAGGGGAAGGAAGCGGAGTTTGGAAAGGAGCGATGGAAGAAAAAAGAAAGTAAGGGAGAGATGAAGAAGGGAACGGGAAAGGTAATCAGGAATGTTTTGCCAGTGAAGAATGCCGCAGTGTGTATGGAGAAGGGGAGGAAGGTATTGAACAATGGGTAGAGAGGGAGGCAAGGATGGAGTCCAGGAGGAGAAGAAGAAAGAGAAAGAGAAGGAGAGAACCTTTGAACATTCGTTTTATAATATCTTTAGATCAAAGGATGACATAAGGGATTGTGGCGGTGTTCAGGCGCTTTGTCGCCTGCTGAGTCTAAGCAGAGATCCATTGGTTCTTCAGCATATTCTAGCAAGTCTTGCATCTCTTTCATTTGATAACGCAAGGTGAGTTCTTCTTACGAACGTAGTTGGGTTCGATCGTGATTTCGATCCAATGCAATATACGAAGCATCTTTCATCTTAGTAGTATCAACTTTTTCGAGGTGCTGTTCATTTTTAGTAACTGCGACGAAGTAACAAGCCAAGGTGGACTTCAAACAATGTGCTATTTGCTAGGAAAGGTACGATCACGGGTTTGCAGCTAGTTAAATCACTTTCCCAGTTAGCTAAGATTCCGAAGTTGTTCAGGTATCTTACTCGAAGTGTGTATCACCCTCTATCGTAGTTAGTTACCAGTTAACACTCGCACAATTGCAGGAACGGTAACTTCGGTTGCAGCGGACCGAACTCAATTTTCTTCTTGTTTATGACAAAAACGTGAAAACGCCACCATCTTGAAGCTTTGTTAAGAAAAAAAGGAAGGAAAGAAAACTATCTGGCTCGGCAGAAAACTTTTATTACGCTTTACTTTAAGACGTTCCGCATCATAACGTTGACAATCCGACCAAGGCAGACTATGTAAGCGAGGAAACACAGCTCTCTTAATTAGATGGTACTATCTCGAGAATTTATTAGCATGTGACCAAAAGGAGGTTTCTCTTTCCGGCGTCACATATATCTTCCAGCAAATAGGTGACGAAGGAAAAGAAAGATATGATATGTGGAACGTTGTTTGATTTGAAACCAAACCCTTAGAACTTGAATCATGGGAAATGTATAGCAGACAGTAAAGAGATTTGATTTATTCCTGTTTGTTGTGAGATTCCAACATGTCGTTTTTCTTCGTTCTCTGTTTTAATCTGTCCTGTCAAGACGAAAGACAGCATTATCCAAGAAAGCATAGCTTGGGCTTTGAAGAACCTGGGAACCTCAGAAAGGTAAATTTATTGTTTATTTTCATATATAAGAATGCTATCGGATAGTATCCGGAATTATGCAGTTTTTTTTTTAAAGTGTTTTACTTATTTCAATTGACGTTTTGAAACTTCTTCCTTCTATCCTTCGACAGAAATCAAAATGAGGCAAGAACTCGAGGAGGGCTCCAGGCTTTTTGTGAACTTTTAAGAACCACCATGGATGACAAAGTTAGTTTGCTTTCTTTTGGCTCCTCGCGAGCAGTGCTCTACTTTTGTTTGCGCTTGCGTTGTTTAAGGAGCATTCGCACGATTTGGGTGGTGTGGAGTGAAAAATAATGACCGGTCACGAAACCAGTCATATGATAGGATTTGTTTTCAATTCTGCCCGCTCACGCGCAGTGAAATAAAAACGTTACATGTATGTCGTGTTATTTTGCTTCTTAAAGAGATTGGAGCGGGCAGACTGGGGATTCAAAACTCCTGACCTCCCCCCCGAACATGATACTATGAGACTTCGATTTCAAGTTTATGTCACTCTTTGGCATTTCATGGGACAGGGCGGAAAATTTAGTGTTTTTTCCTTTACCTGTTATGACTGTTTTGTGAGTGTTACTTTGGAAAGGAGTCATAAAAGGGATAGCAGGAATTGTTCTCCAAAACGAATTGATAAAGGAAAGAGCAAAATGGTTTGTAATATGGGTTGGGGAAAGGAACTGGAAGGGCTCGTAAATAACCTGGATTTTGAGAATACGTGCTGCCATTTTCCTGGCAGGTCTTGGAGAGAGTGACGTGGGCTATTGGATCTCTTGTAGATGACAACACCAGGTAAAAAAGTTTTCCAACCATTGATTTGAGTTGATGAATGAAAGATACCAGTCCTCATGTTATTGGTGTGTCCTTGCCTTTTTTGATAGCTCATCGCACAGAATGCCCAAACATTATTAGTAATTCATGAGCACTAAAGCGGGAAATTTTGAATGCGAACGCGCCTTGAAAGACCAAAATAAGAGAAGAAAGGACCAAAACAAGCGATCCATCAAGACCAACTTTTGGACGCTTTGCTGCTAATATTACAGATCGATAATTTTTCGCCACAGCAATTAAATGTCTCGAGAACAATAGGCATTCTGCGCGATAAATAATTTGATGGGTGGGGAGGGGGGGAAAGAGATTGCACTATCGATTGTCTTTTTATGCGTTTCTAAGAATGTTTTCCGCCGTATAGGTTGTGGACATTTCAAACATCTAGGTCTTTTGAATTAATTCAAGGTAATCGTGATACAATTTAAATTTCAAATACACGCACAGCAAGATGACATGCGCAATACGCGCCTCATCTTATAGATAACTTTAATGATTGTTATTTGTTTCACAGTGATTGTCAATTATGGTGAGATATTTTGCGTTTCCACAGAAACTGTCAAGCCGTGCGGGATTGTGGTGGCTTGAAAACAATGTGTGAATTGGTGTCACTGACTTACAGCGAAAATGTTCTAGAGCGCACAATGTGGGCGCTAGGAAACTTAGCTATCGACAATCAGTAAGTCGATCCTTTTTTTCTTGTTTTATTGCTTGATAACTCAGTCTTCATTGATTGCTGATTGTAATACAGGGTTAGATTGGTTCAATCTCCCCTTTGTAGTATGATTGGTCGTGAAACCTCGCGCCAACGTCAACCAATCAGATGCAAAGTAAAACGAGTCGAGTGTTCGTCACCCGCGTTTTTCAATGATGCCAAATGCTCTATTTATTTCTTATTTTTCTCAATGCCATCGTCATTGTTTATTTTTTTATCCATTTGTTTTTTTTGTCTTATTTAGGAATCGCAATTTCATTCGACAATATGGAGGCCTTGAGAACATTTGCAAAAAGTTGCAAGAATCAACCTCACAGCAGGTGAGATCATAAATATGAGCAGAGGGACCAAACATTGAAATGAGTACTGCTATGCGGACATGTTGGCTTTGGTCAAAATTGAAAATTTTCTCAGATAAATTTGTCTGCGTATATGTCCCTTCTGTATTCTCGGAGCTCATAATTTTCATGTAAACTTCGCCTCGGCAGTGTTAGACTACTCTCGGCAGTTTTAAGCCAATCACACAAAGTTAACAGCTCTCCTTCTGAACAAAAGGTCATTGTACACTTTTTTCTTACCAGATCATAAAGCAAGGTGCCCTGACGCTTAAAACTCTGGCGAGTAGTAATCAACACAATAAGGATGTTATGGTCAGACTGGGAGTGATTGGTACACTTCGAAGGTTTGTAGCGCAGTGTTCTCACGGGGGGACTCAGCTTCTTCCTTGCTCCACGTTCTTGACAATGTACTTTTCAACAATTTTGTGTCTTTTCTTTTTAGTTTAATGACAAATGAGCAGCAGAGTTTAGGTATCATTCCTCGCCGTGTGTGTGGCGATCTACTGCAGCGTCTTCTTGACTCAGCAGCTGGAAACATCCATACAACAAGCTCAACCGCTACAGCACCTGACGATAGAGCCCAAGAATGTGCGATCGCTTCTGGCATAATCGTAAAGCAAGAACCTGAGACGAGATCAGTCAATGGTCTGGTGCAGAATGGTGATATTGACAATGAAGATGACGATGACTTACCCCCTCTGGGTGGGGAGGACAGTGACGAGAAAAATGAGAGGATTCCGTCTGCGATGATCACACTAGCCCCAAATACTTCTGAGAACCTTTCCCCGAGGGAAAATTTCTCTCGGTCGGAGACGCAAGGAATTACTGCAGCTAGGTCTACTGTAAGCGTTAGAAATCACGTTGTGCCTCATGCAGAAGAGAATAATTTAGACCCATTTAGGTGAGCTGGTTTTAAAAATTGCAATTGTATGAAGACTGTTTTTGAATGAGAACAAAGCTTTGGACGTCGGGATTGAAGAATCCATGTTTGGGCTGGGGTCTCCAGTTACCGACTTTCTGAACCTCCTCCCCTCTTTAGTGAGCACCGCTTCCTCCTTCCCATGCCCCAGGAAAAAACTGTAACATTAAAACACCATTGACAACCAACTAAAATATCAATGCTGTAGCCATGGTTATGTTCTTCACTTGGGTTAGGAAGCGAGTCAGTTTCAAATATTTTTTACAATTTCAAGCATGTACCAGTTTCCGTTTGAGACATTTGTAAGTTTAATGAACAAATAAATACAAATTGCATGCGCTTGCATTTGGGCGTGAGTAGAAACCTGGGGGAGTAATATACCCGGGAGGCTTATGAAATGTATTGTGTGTTATGTTTTAGGACATACTATATTTTGTTTTAATATTATGTTCAGCGTCAACTGTTTCGTTTTCGGTCGCGGAGGACACACGGTCTGTAAAAGGTGGCCCTGATCCTACGATCAGTTGTCACATCATGTTTGAAGAGTCCAATTTATGTGAAGAGTAACACTTCTGTTTCCTACAATCAGTTGTCACATCATGTTTGAAGAGTCCTATTTATGTGTAGAATAACTCTCCTGTTTCTACCACGCTAGAAATTACTGACAAGACCTCCCCTCCTCTATTCAATGTTGCCTGTATGAAGCTAACGGTTCATGGAATCACGACACGACATTTTTATGAAGGGGAGGGGGAGGGGGCGGCGAATAGGTAAACTTAACGAGGGCAAAAGAGATAAAATTGAAGTAAGAGGGTCTTGAAAAGGTCAATGTGTCAGCAATTTTGTCGCCAATTGTAGGTCTAGACCATCGCAATGTTCACATCCACCCCGTGAAAATAACTTGGTATTGGCAGATAAACAAGGTAACCTGACCGATGTTGGAGTATGGGAAGGGGAAAAACTTCTGATTGTTCTAACATCTCACCCGTGGATAGGAAAACTGCACTTAACTCGCTTAAATATACATATGTAAGAATCCTTTCAACAATTTGAAATTAGTATTTTCTTGCCCCTATTTAAAACCATGATGATTTATATATTTTCCAGCGTGCATCCGAAAACAGTGTGGTCACAAACGAGAGAACTGGTGCGAGTTTGTGTGAAGCTACGCGGAGTGGAGAGACAGCAGACCGAGATAACTGCAAGCAAGCTCAAGTTTAGGTAAGTTTGGCAGCATTTGAGTTTCTTCATTCAAAATCATCTTCCTCAAAGATGACTCTTCGATTAGTCCACCGTAAGCAAATAGTCACTAAAGACAAGGAACGTCTTTGAAGAGAGATTTTTATTATTGAATCAAAACTACATGTTCGCCGGTTGTGTTTTTACTGTAATATTCGAATCCTTGGGGACATTCTAATGTTGTTATGTCGCGCACATATCCCAATTTACCATGCACACTTGTTGATCCCATCAATATGCAGTACGCCTGTCATATGCGAACCTAGTAAATGACCAAGCATGCTTCGGAGTATTTTTGAACGCAAGGGTGGAGCATCCACCGCGAATTCCGACGTTCTGAGCAGGGTTTAACGAAAGCTGATTACAGGCGATATACCGCGGCCCAACGAACTCTCATCGCCGTGTGTTTCAGTAACTTACGAGAAGGTTCTCGTGTGTGGGTTTCTCCTAAGGGGGCAGCTGCCTGTTACACCATCGGCTGCCGTTTATGGAAAAGGTTCTTGAGACCCGTACGAGGTTCGACCCCCACACGAGCTGGTGACAAATGGGAAACTTTTTTTTAAGAAACAAGCTCAAAGTTTTCCTACTTCGTAACCTGTAATAATGCATTTTGTTTGTGTGTTTGTATGTTTTTGTTGTAATATGATTGTTTTCTTTCACTAGTACACAGCTAAGACACGTAGTTTATGAACTGGACATGGAGCTATTAGAGGAGATTGATCCTGAGGTAGGTCTGAGGTCTTTTCGTTGACATTCTATCTGTTTTCAATTTGCGGTGTTGTTAATTATGTTCTCTCGTTGGATGATTGCAGCAAAGTACTGTAATTGTCAAGGGCTCGGAGGTACAAATTTTACTCAAGAAAAGAAACCATGCCGTGTGGACGCGGTTGTTGAAGAGCAAAGAAAAGGTAACATATACAGTGGAACATGTAGTTTGTTCTTAGTCAACAGGGATTGACCCTCATAGTTTGTCTTCTTTCTTTCTGTTCGTTTATTGACTTGCTTTTTGTTTGTTTGATTTCTTTCAGTTGCCTTACGTCTCCATTGACTTTGATCGTTGGGAAGTATGGTCGTCATCGGAGGAGGACGAAACCGAAGATGATGTAAACTTCCGAGCAGCGCCGACGAACCCGGAAAATTCCCATCACACCTCAGAGGATAGTAGAAAAGGAAGGAAACTGGTATTATTGCCTGAAATGCTTGTCAGTGGTTCGGAGTCCGATACTGATGAAACCTTGCCATCTGATGTGGATTGCTTAAAATTCTATTAGCCAAAACACTGAGAAAAAATGTGTTATCGTTGAAATGTGACAGTTTTTTGACAGATGATCAACTCTTTCAAGAAATGGATTAACCAAGAACGTCACATGACTAGTCGCTAGTATTTGTTATGTTGAAATCGAAGTGAAAGTTTTCTTTATTTAGATAGTATTATTTACGGTAATTTATTACATTGTTTTTACATTTTCTAACATCGAATAAAGCTCTAATTTGATGGTAACTTTTGGTAGAGTTATTGCTTTGTTTAGCTGTACAGTATGTTGAAGTGTCGTTAAAATTAAACTAAAATAGTTTAAACGGCCATTTAGAACAAATCAAGAAACTAAAGAGCCAATGAGAAGCTAAGGCAGATATATGTAAGCAAACTTAAGTACATGTGCAGGCGAACGCGGCATTAAGGAGTCGTGCATGTTCTAATTTCAATCAATCACCCCCGGGTTCCATGCGGTGGATAAAATAGATTCTCGCGCTCCGATTAGTCGTGGTTTGCGTCATATCTCGCGAGGTGATTGTAGCAGGAGTGATTAAATGGCTGCCTTGCATTATGTCGGCAAAGTTACCGAGGAAGTGATAAACGCGATAGGAGAAATTTAATTTCTAAGAGCACAGAATCCAACAGGTTTTGTGGAACACTTTTCAAAAGTAAGAATTTTTTGCTGATTAGATTGATTATGGAAACTGGTTGTTTATCTCGATACGAGTGATCAAAACTTATATAACATATATGCACACTGCCTTCTTTATTTACACATAGTTTTAACATAAACGAGTTTACTAAAGAATCCCGCGAAAGTTTTTGTGCAATTATACTAAGACAATCATTCACATCAGGCTCAGTGAATATGAACTCCATATCCGAAAGTTCAGCCAATAATACACCGGGATATTTAGCGAGTTGCGTTAGAAAACGTTCGAAGAAATAACAAACGAATGTTTCAGACATTCGAAACCAATTGTTTGAGAGAAGAATGTCAAGGTTTACTTATTACTCGTCCTGCGAATCAAAACACTTAAGACTGTGACAGTTAACGAGTTTTTTGATTCCCTCCCTTATGACTGAATTTCCTTTGTAGTACGACACAGGCATTGTTGTGCTTGCGGAGAGCAGCCAGAGTACACAACTGGATGGCAATTACAATCGCGGAGAAGCAAATGATGTATCCGCCTTCAAATGTCTCAACAGCCCTCCTAGGAAACAACTTCACCTGCCTCAGAACAACTAAAAAAGTGGACGTCACCCACACCGCAAAAGAAGCAGTAATGGTGTACTGCATCTTCATGGCAGCTTTGTACCACCATGGTTTAATGACGGCTAAATATCTATCCACACTCATGACTCGAAGGGTTCCCACCACAGCAAAAAGGCATAAAAAGAAAGAAACCACCATGACAGGCGAGTCCCAATCACTGCGATTGAAACACGCTTCACCGGCGATCAGCTCCGCGATTCTGAATCTAATGTACAACGGTGTTACTACCCCACCCCACAGAACGTCAGTCAACGTCAAGCTGCAAAGATACAGAAACCCTGGGCGGAATCGAAGTCCACCCCTCAGAATTGTGACCAGGACCAACCTGTTTGACAGGAAACACCACAAACCTCACATGGTTGTGGCAAAGGTAAGCACCAAGCTAGAGTACTAACTAAATTGGGATTGGTCAGAGCGTGGAAATGAAGCACGGCCGCCCCTCTTGCAACACTCCGTACTTTGTGTCATTTGTAGTCAAGTTTGGCTCCATGTTAGCTCGCTTAATCCTAAAAAATAGAAAAGAAATGGTTCTTACATATCCATCCTAAACTGAAGTAAGTTTGACGTTTTAGATGTACCGTTGAAGCGTTGAAGCTCCCTAAACATTTTATCTTAGGTATGCATAGTCTTGAGCTTCCTACATGTGTTAAGATAATTTATGGCTATCTGAGATTGGATATGAAAACCAATTTTAGTGGACACAATTTTAAACTGAATGAACCACGGGCTACTTGTTTGACTGATAGGTAATCGAGGACTAAAATACGGTAGTTCGGAAAATTATCTCATCGTTGAAAATGTTTTATTGTGCTTCTCATTGACTTGTGAAGGTAAACACAAAAGGTAAACGCAAATAGTTTTCACCGTTTTAATTGAACTGAATGAACCACGGACTACTTGTTTAACGCCAGGGACTGATAGGTAATCGAGAACTGAAATACGGTAGTTCGGAAAATTATCTCATCGTTGAAAATGTTTTATTGTGCTTCACATTGACTTGTGAAGGTAAACACAAAAGGTAAACGCAAATGATTTTCACCGTTTTTGCTTGTTTTCGTAGACAAAAATACAAGACTAATGACCATTTCCTTGGAACGTTCCGAATGGCAAAATATCGACTAATTAAGAAACAATCAGAAGGCTCGGATCTACCTCGGGACTTCCTTGTTCGACTTGTTGACTGAATTCAAACAACCCCGAGTTATAAACTCAGGATCCTTTGGTCGAGAGGAAATATCTTCCCAACATCAATGTTACGACCAATGCTTTGAATGTTAGGGTAGAACTGTTGAGGGAAAAACGTGTAGCTGAAAACAAACAGGTAAGAGGTTTCTCCGCTTTAACGCTTGTCTGAACAGTAGTAGGGAATTTATTATTTTGATACAATATTCCATCCAGAGTAGCCTACGTCGGACAGATGAGAAAACGCGACCCTCTCTCCTTGACAGTTGAATTAACTGTCCTCTCTAATCCGGATAAATTGTCGGCTGGTCATACTGGCCCAGTTTGAAAACTTTAATATTTCTTCAACGCTTAGACCTAACTTACACAGTACTGCAAACCGAAAACAGAGCTTTCTGAAAACGTGAACTTGACTACTTTTTCTATTTTGAGACATTTCAGTTAGGCCCTTCTTTTGCGCACGCTCAAATGCACTCTCGCGATATATTGTTGTGATTGTTGCGCTTTCAACTTTTTCCGACGAGACATGAACGAACCAAATTTTATCTGTTACAATTTATCAGTGTGATTGGGGCCTGAATTGAAGTTTTTATTTCCATAAAAGATTGAATGAAATAATGCTGAGTAGAATATTGCGAGTCAGTTTGTAAACATGCTGGCTTTTTAGAGGAGAGGGACAACCCTCTAGTGAAAGCTAATCCACAATTTATCATATCTTGCCATATTCTACAATCTTTTATACCGATAATAATAAGTAATATTATATCGGTGTTCAGTGAGTATCAGGGTTAAATGATTTTGTTTTATGAGTTTCAACCCTTCTATTACTTCGATAATTATTACTGATTTTCGTCACTGATTAATTCAAGAATTCTCGTGCAATTCATTATGTTGTGTCTTCATATTTCATCGTATTTTTGTCTGAAATAAATCCGATTATCACATAAACTGCGGTGTTATACAGGCCCTGAGAAAAGCCGTAACAACACAAGTGAAAAAACATCGTATTTTTTCACGTGTGTTGATATAGCTAATCAGCTGCTGACAAGTCACTCGCCTTTGGCGCCACTCGGTCAGGTTGATGAATGAACGGCAGAGCCTTCACGATTCTAAATACAAGTTGTTTGTCGGAGCTTTCTCGAATTATAGCGGCTGAAACACTAAAAAATCCGTATCATTGACAGACAGTGAATTTCAAACTTTGCCAGAAGGCGAAGAAAATCAATATACTAAAAGAAAAACCGAAAGTTAAGTATTCAGTGGCTTTGGTGTTAGCATTTCTCTCGGCTGAGAATGAAAATAGACAACTGGAAAATTTGCCACAGGCCGATTTTGGCCGTTTACCTGAAAGACTTCTTCTGTCGGTAGGGACAATGTCAATAAATGAGAATTTTGTAAATTGAAAATTACGACCATTGTTGTTTTTACAATCATGATTCAACGCATTTTTCCATCTTAAGAGTTAGCGCCAACGCACTCTACAACTGTTATTCGGGGATTGTCGATTCATTTATTTTCATTCAATAATGAAGTCGGCTTTTCTTCTTAGGGAAGGCTATTGTGTTTATATGATAAACAAAATAATACATGGCTGCTTGTAGATACGAAATTTCTCTTCTCGAGTTCAACTCGACATCTCACTCGTTCGCTGCGCTCACTCGTGGGCTATCGAGTTAAACACTCGAAAAAGAAATTGCATATCTACGCGCGCCCATGTTTTATTCTTTATTACTCTGAGATTGTTATCAGTTATGCTCCTTGGGACTCTTTTTTTTGCCTTATTGAAGTATTTTCTCCATCATCAACCGATAATTATCTTCAACGTGTTGTTTTATTCATGAGATAGGAAGCGCTTCGAATTTTATTTAGACTTGTCATTTTTTCACAACGTTTTCCAAAGACCATAGGCCACCAGCTGCTTATTCGTTCCTTATAATATCGGAAGTTCTTTTAAGATATAAAAACGTTATGCTTGGAAAGATTTTGACAACATGGCACAAACTGAATGAAAACCTTTTCGAACTATTTTTCTCCATCATCAACCGATAATCATCTTTGTTGTGTTGTTTTATTTACGAGACAGAAAGATAGAAAGCGCCTCGAATTTTATTTAGACTTAATTTTTTGCGCATCGTTTTTCAAAGGTCATACATCACCAGGTACTTTTTCGTTCTTCTGAGGTATATAAAACGTTATGCATTAAAATATTTTGACAACATAGCACAAACTGAATAGAAACCTTTTGATATAGGTGAGTTCAGCTATGAGTTCATTGCTATCAATGGACTGATAATTCTTCCGTCTTGGCTGACATGCGCCTGATCATCTCGAAACCTTACCGTGCTCAAGTGTTTATCATCTGTGATGAGTCGTTCCTCGTTTTTATGAGATTAGTGTTAGCTGGTGTTTGGCATGTACATAATCGTCCCTGGCAAGGCGTTCGTGTCTCCGTTGAATGTACCATACCTAATGTTATTTGAAAATTTGCGAGCTGCTTCCTTACCTTTATCTATCGTGCTTCTTAACTTTTAAACGTTGAAGAAATTTGATTACAAGATACTAAGTAGACTGTGAATCGTTCACGTCTTGGTCGAGGTATCCACGTGCCACACTAATACGACTCGCGCTCGCTATTAATTGAAGGTTGTTGAGGGGGCTCTTCACGGCGGTTTGTGTGTCTATCTGTTTTCACCTGGCAAGCCTGTTTAGGTGTCTTGGACATCGCTACCACTCGATTGTTATTTCGACAGATATTTCGTGTTACAACCCTGAAATCCGGTTTGAGGAAGCCATACACGAAGGGATTTACCAACGAGGCAATGGCTACTGTATATAGTGAAATGATCGGCAGGACATTGGGAACGATGTCAAACCGACCAAAAACACGGACGGCGGTTGTCATATAAATGATCGGCATCCACGAAATTAGGAAGGCCACAGAGATGATGAAGAAAAGTTTCGCTACTTGTGCATCAGAGGAGATGTGTCTGCGTTTGTTGATCTGTTTCATTGTGCAATCTAATTTATTCCTCGATGCCAAGCCTTGCCTCACTGCCTTAAAAATCCTAAAATAGGCGATTGTCATAAAGATGTACGGAGTGATCACGCCAACGAATTCCAAGCAAACAAGGTACACCAAGTGAATTGTTTTTGAACGATCCGCTCTCCAAAATAACGGCAATAAGCTGTATATGGTTGGAAATAACCATACAGTGATAATGGTTTTTTTGAATATCTCAGGTATGCGGTAAGTGTAGTGCAGAGGCTTAGTAATGGCAACGTATCGATCGTAAGTGAGTGCGCATATGTTAGCAACACCCCAGAGCAAGATCATACTGGACAAATAGTCTACAACGGCGTGTGTTGGCCGCATGATCCACACGGGAAATAAAATGCCTCCTGTGAGTATGTCAGACACAGCAAGTGAAACAGTCAGCCAGTTGGTGTATGTTCGTGGGACTCTTTTCAAGCAAACTAAACTAACAACGAAGAGGTTCGCGGCAACAATGAGAACGGATAACACGGTAAGGGAAACTGTCACGTAGAGATCCATCTTTGATTCTGTTGAGTTTCTTTTACCTTTATATCCTCGGATATCCAAGAGAAGGCTCCTTTTACTTTTGCTGGTTTCCTCAACTTCCCTGAATTACATCGGAGCTAGTAAATGGCTCACAGGGTTAACTTTAGGTTAAGTAGAATTCCGCAGCCCAGGCGGTCAAGGAAGGAGAATCTGAAAGAAATGGCACTGCATGCGAACATTTGCATAATTTTTGTAATACGACGTTATTTCTATGACATGAATGACTCAAATTTCTGCGTCAATTGCCTGGGAAACGGTTAACATCGTTATCGTTCTTGTCTCATCGGTCAAAAGCTGCGCTAAACACCTGTAAACAGACCGCTTTGGTGAGAAAGGAAAGCAAGACAGGGAATTGTTTTCCATGGCTTTACCAGGAATATTTTCGTGACAAATGTTTGATTCTTAGACACCAGAAGCAAAAAATAATTGCCCCTGTAATCATCTCTCTGTTCCATGTATATCTATCTGACCCAGGATTCCTCTCTGTGTTTCATAATGTTTTTTAGAAAGTAAATAGGCAGTATTTTCCCTACAGCAAAGAATGCATTATCAAATTCAAATGACGATGTCTAATGCGGTGAAGTATTAAGTAACTATGCTAATCACAAATGATGTATTGCCAAAGTGCAATAGAATATTCATGAATTAAAAATCAGCTTCATCACAAGAATGATTTGGTCGAATAACACAAACCTGACGAACATTTTCCGTGAAAAACTTGATATTTCTCCACGACATTCCTTTCCATTTTTTTCTTTTAACAAAAGCGAAAACATCTGTCACATAAAGGAAATCAACCATATTACAAACGTAGTGTGACTTTAATGTTTTTTCGAAATATTATAGTCGACGGATTATCAACGCAGTTATCAATGCGGGTCAGTATATTGTTCAAATTGCTAGTTTACTTCGAACTGTTTTCGATTGTGCTTAAATTTGAATTTATGAGATACAAAGCGCTTTGAATTTTTATTCAGGCTCTTATTTGCACAATGTTTCCCAAAGGCCATACGTCACCAGCTGCTTCGTCATTCTTTACGATGTCGGCAATTTCCTTTAAGGTTCAAAAGGAAAGAAATCATGACACAAACTGAATAAAAACCTTTCCTGATACAGTTGAGTTTAGCCATGAATCCACTACTAGCAATGAATTGACAATTAGGCTTTTTGGCTGACATGCACATGGTTATCTCCAAACTCTTGCCGTACTCTAATGGTTTTTTTCTTTTTTATACGTGATGAGTTATCGCACTTTTTGAGATACGTAATCATTCTGTCATTCTATGCAAAGTTTGCCTATACAGTGCGTCATGGCTAATGTTATTAGAAACATTGAAAGTAGTCTCCATGTTTTTATGCATCGCGCTTTTTAATATTTTTTTTACAGTCGAATAAAGGTATAAAGATAATCACTGGCGTGTAAATTCATCTATTTTTTTGGCTCAAAGTGTCTATGTACCTCACTCAACTCAACCGACCTGCCCTCGATTTTTGGTGAAGATTGTTGAGGGAACTCTTCGTGATTTTTCGTGTCTCCTTCTGCTTTCGCCTGATAACACCGTTTAGGTGTCTCTGACATCGCTAGCACTCGATTGCCCTTTCCAAACATATTTCGTGTTACGACCCTGAAATCCGGTTTGAGGAAGGCATACACAAAGGGATTTACCAATGAAGCAATAGCTATTGTATACATTGAAATAGTCGGCAGAACATTTGGAACGATGTCGAACCGACCAAAAACATCAACGACGGTTGTCAAACAAATGATTGGCATCCACGAGAGTAAGAAGACCACCGAGATGATAAAAAACAGTTTCGCCACTTGAGCATCTGAGGAGATGTTTCTGCGTTCGTTGACTTGCTTTCTCGCGTAATTCAAAATTTTTCTCGATGCTAAGCTTTGCTTTACTTCCTTAAAAATCCGTAAGTAGGCGATTGTAATGAAAAAGTATGGAATGATCACCCCAGTTAATTCTAAGCAAACAAGGTACACCAAGTGTATTATTTTTGAACGATCATCCCTCCAAAATAACGGCAATAAGCTGTATATGGTTGGAAATAACCATACAGTGATAATGGTCTTTTTGAATATCTCAGGTATGCGGTACGTGTAGTGCAGAGGCTTGATAATGGCAACGTATCGATCGTAAGTGAGTGCGCATATGTTAGTAACACCCCAGAGCAAGATCATACTTGACAAATAGTCTGCAACGGCGTGTGTTGGCCGCATGATCAGCATGGGAAACAAAATGCCTCCTGTAAGTATGTCGGACACAGCAAGTGAAACAGTCAGCCAGTTTGTGTATGTTCGTGGGACTCTGTTCAAGCAAACCAAACTAATAACGAAGAGGTTCGCGGCAACGATGAGAACGGATAACACACCAAGGGAAACTTTTATGTAGAGATCCATCCTTGATTCTGTTGTGTTTCTTTGAACTTGATATCCTCGGATATCCTACAGAAGGCCTCTTTTCTTCTGCTGGTTCCTCTAACTTCCCTGGCTTAACAATAGTGCCAACATGTGGTATACACAGCCACATTTAGGTTAAGTTGAAATACACGAAAAGTTTTCCGTAGCCCAATTGGTCAAAGGTAGATACTCTGACAGAAATGACACGACTTGTCAACTTCTGATTAGTTTTTGTCGTGTGACGTTGCTTTTGTGACACAAATTATTTCACTTACGGTGTTAATTGCTTAGGAAACGGCTAATATTCCTTTTAATCTTGTCACCTTAATCAAAAGCTGCGCTTAACACCTGTATCCAGAACGCATTAGCCAGCACGGAAATTGTTTTCCACGGTTTTAGCAGGAAGAATTCTTGTCAGAGAATAAACAGACGTGATTGACACCATGTCTAGACATTGTTATCAACTGATTGTAATCTAAGTATAAAATTGGCAGCATGATCTCGACACCAAAATAACGATTATCGTTATTTCTAAATTGGCCCTGAAATAACGAATAGCATAATTTCGGTCAAATAGTCAAATATCATGACATTTGGGATGTAATTTCGATACCGAATAAATAGTTCTACATGGTTATACACGCATAGGATTCTGTTGTGTTCACGTGAAGGCCATTTCAGCCATTCCTGCCACTTGAAAGTGGTAGGAAATAAAATATATGCATACTTGTTTCGTATTTTAGCCCTGTGAAATCACAAATTTGATTTATTTCTTCTTTGTTTTAGGTGGTCATTATCCATTATTTTTGGAAGTCGATGCTGATGAGAAAGAAAAAATGTTTACGATTATTTCTTCTCTCGAACATTTTACTATTTAGGTACCAAATAATCTTGATACTGAAGATCATTGCATCCTATTATGAAAAAATTACCCTTGATTGCTTTGTCAACTGGAATGAATAATGTAATATACCTTGTGATTTGAGGGATTTTCACAAGTAAACTAGAAATACTTGAAGAGGGTAATGATGTACTTAATGCAGAGCATTTGGTACAAAGTCTGCTTTGCTGTAATCTACCTGAAGGTGCTTTTTATATGCTAGTAAGACTTGCACAGCCCAGTCAAAATGTTTTTGAGTAGTAGATAAGCTGGCTGTAGTAATTATAGGCAGCAGAGGCCAAACCTCTTCCTGAAAAGCAGTCTGAAAAGTGTGAAGTTAGCGGAAGGTACTTCATTGTAGGCAGCCAAATTGTAAGCTGCCAGCCCATTTTGAGTGAGCAGTAAAACTCAAGATTGGCTATTTTAGCTAATTTTATTGAGAACCAAATTCCCAGCAACGGGCACATTTTTACTGGGCTATTTGTTATTTAACTACTTAGCAATATTCTTATTTGCATTATCTGCATTCCTTTCTAATAATTTGCTGCTGATTGCATGCTGTATATAGCTTATGATTTGCGTGATTTTCACAAGTAAATTAGAAACACCTGAAGATGGTAATGATGTACTAGATAATGTACTTGATGCAAAGCTATTTTGGTACAAAGTGTGTGCCTTGTCCGTAGGTGATTTTGCATGCTAATAAGACTTGTAATTCAAATAATATACATCAGCTGGAGTGGGAATATTAAAAGAAAAATACAGAAAGAAACATTGATAAATAAAATAAATCAATAGAAATGACAAAAATCATGGTTTTATGTCCAAATTAAGCACTTAATCGAAGATCACTGCACTGCTCAGGTCCAGAAGGCTGAAAGAGTACTGTCTGCTGTTAGTTTGATTTTTGTCATTTCTATTGATTTATTTTATTTATCAATGTTTCTTTGAATTATAATTCATTGATCTCTTTCAATAGTGCAGGTTCGCTCATGTAACCTAATCTCCCACATATGTATGTATGTATGTATGAGCTCAGTCGAAATGTTTTTGAGTGGAAGGCAAGCTGGTGATAGAAATGGGCAGCAGAGGCTGAACCTTGTCTTGAATGGAAGTGTGAAAAGTGACAAGTTAGCGGCAGCTATATTGTGGCAGGCAGCCAAATTGTCGGCTGTGGCACATTTTTACTGGGCTGATTGTGTGTAGTATATATGTGCACTTCTTTTAGGGTGTTAAACAGGTTAAAGTACTAAGAAATCCTCTGTGATAACTTGATAATTCAAGATGTAAAAACTTTTAATAATGAGGTAAAGCTTGATCATTCTTAAGAGTTTCCATTTGTTCTGGAAATTTGGGGGAGAGTCAGGGGAGCATTATTTATACATTAATAATGTACATAAAAAGTAAAAAAAAAGGACCAAGGTAAAATCCCAATTTGTTTTAAGAGTTGATTTTATTAAGCGAAAACCCTGGATATAGCTTGGGATTTGTGTGATTTTCACAAATTGTTAGGTTATCATGTAAACTTAATTTTACAGGAACCTTGTTAATTTTCAGCTTCAAGAACACAAGTACATAATCTTTAGTGCAGCCCTCTTTTCTCCCCGCCATTATTCTAATTTTTTTTATCAAGTTTCCTTTTTCTTGTGTTCAATTAATTTATTGACTTTACAGGTGAAATCTTAATATCTGCTAGCACAATTATCTCTGCTAAGAGTGTCTACCATCACTCTTGCCGGTCTCGAGCCCAAAACGCTGCAAACTAGCTGAAACTAAATGTATTTCGTAAAATTGCAATGAAATCTATCTAAAAACACCAAAATCCGGCAGAACGCACGAGTTTTTGCCAAATTTTACGCAAAAGTTGACAAAAGCGCTCAATTCGAACTGAAAAACACTTTTTTTTTTTGCAAAAATCAGCCTATTTTACATTCAAAAACACGATGTCTTTAACAAAATAGGGATACAATCCATGCGAAAACACTTATTCCAGCTAAAACGCAGTGTTCTCAGTAGAATTTGGGGAAAAAACGCGTAAAAACCGTCAGAAACACAACAAATTGGGCTGATTTTACCCACTTTTTGTGTAAATAGCTGCCAAAACCCTCAAAACTAGCTGGAACTACATGTTTTTCACAAGATTACCATAAAATCTTGAAACGTTGCTTTAGAGACCTTTATGCCTCCAAAACGAGTTTTTACTTTAAAGAAATGGAATGAACAAAGATGTTAAAGGGGAAAAAGCTGTGAGAAAGGAGAAGTTTAGTGTTGCTGTTTGATATGCCGCCCAGATATATCAATTTATTAATTTAACGCCTTTAGCCGTGGGTAGAAGTTTTTCTCTAGACTAAGAGGATCCTCCCTATGTTGACGAACCTCAATAACTCGTTGATTTTACTGTTTTTACACAGATTTGATTTTAACCATATTCGCCAAAATAACTGCCAAAACACGGCAAACCAGTATCTCAGCCAAGAGCGATATTGGCCATTTCACACATCCTTATTAGATATGAATTTTATTGAAGATTGTCATTCTAGCATATGTTGGCTAGTTTCCACAGCTTTCTTGATTTTCATGGGAAAGTGGCATTGGTTGGTACCATGACCAATCTCCTCGACTTTCCCATGATTTTCATAGGATGTCAGCATCGACCCATACTTCGAACCTCAGTTGTTTTTTTTTTTTTACATTGGCGCGAGTTTCACAACTTTCTTGTGGTTTGGCATTGACTCAGAGTTGGGCTTATTTTTATGGCTAATCCATCGGCGACTTTCTCATGATTTTCTTGGGTTCTCAACAGTGACACGCACTTTGGAACCATAATTTTATAAATATGTCAACACTGGCAAATACTGCTAAAATCTACACTCTACTAAACTCCATGCACCACAATATCCACACAACTGCGTGTGCCTACTTGAAAATCCTAACCCTAACCCTAAAACTATCCAGTAAACCAAGTATTGTATTGCTGGTTTGAGAGACTAAACTGGCTCAAATGATCCAGCTGCTTAAAAATCTAAGCACAGAGTAAGTTTAAAAGATTCAATTTTGTAAGGTTTCGAAACAGTTCCAAAATTAACATGCACATAGCTCAGTGTAAAACATCGAAGCTTCTAAGACTTCTTATGATTCCTACGAACGTACACACCTAATGCACGTCAATTTGCCTTTGTTGTCCTCGAACGATCACGTCTTCATGGTAACGTGGTGTAAGAACTGTACAACACTTTATATATATATATGTTTTACTTGACGGTAAAAGTTTGAATCCGTACAAGGAAACGTAACGGAAACAGGCGACGATAATATTCCGTTGACAGAAATGCAACGGAAACGGGTCGTCATATTTCCGTTCAGGAATCATAACGGAAACATAACAGGTCCAAGGAAGAAGTGAATGACGTGGAAACATAGAGTTTCATTTTTCCGAAGTACGGAATCATGCCATTTCGTCCTGTGCTCACTCTAACTCTGTGCTATCCTAAACCTAACCCAAACCCCAAACCAATCCTAAGCTATGGTAAAGGGTTTAAGTCAGGGTTGAGGATAGGGTTAGGGTAGGAGCCCATTACCTGGTTAGGGTTAGAGTTTGGGTTGCTTCGGGTCAGAGGGGTTTAGTGTTACAATCAGGGTTAGGGCTAGGGTAAAATTATGCTTAGGGTTAGCGGGGTTTAGTGTTAGAATTAGGGTTAAGTCTAGGGTGAGGCTATGCTTAGGGTTGGCGTTAATATTTTTCTACAAGCATTCAATTGCAGGGTTTTTGGTATTGTGTTTGTAAATTTCAGTAACTACTTGAAAGTTTACTGAAAAACAAACAATAGGCCGACTGGTACACTTACAGGATAGACAGAGAAGGTTTGGGTTAGGGTTAAGGTTGGGGTTAGGGTTGGGTCTAGGTTAAGGGCTATAGGTTAGGGTTTAGGGTTTAGGGTTAGATTTTAGGGTTATGGTGTGGGGCTAGGGTTTGGGATTAGGGTTAGGGCTAGGGTTTGGGCTTAGTGTTAGGGTTAGAGGGTCTGCGGTTGAGGTTAGGGCTAGGGTGAAGGTTTGGGGTTAAGGTTTGGGGTTAAGGTTTGGGGGTAGGGTTAGTGTTTAGGGTAAGGGTGTAAGCCTCTTCAAAAATATTTTTAAGGAGATTTTGTCACCTTTTTCACTTAAATAACCACTTGAAGCAATTTGACCAGTTGGATTATTTGAAGCGGTTGGATTAATTTTGATTGGTGGTCAATAGCTTTTAGTAGTTGGATGATTATTTTTACCAGTTGAACCACTGTTGTATGCTGGATCTTTTTAACTAATGTTACCATCCTTACCAGGTTGATTACTTGAATTATTTGAACCAATTTCACTGGTTACACATGCATTATCCAGTTAGACCATTTCAACTGGTAGGATCATTTAAACCAGTTTGTCCATTTTAGATATTGGCATCATTTTAACAAGTTGGATCATGTTAACCAGTTGCACCATTTTACTAAGTGAGATCGTTTCTTCCAATTGGACCATGTCACGTAATTAAAATCTTTTCACTGTTTAAACCATTTTATCTTGTTTTGGCTGGTTGGACCATGTTAACCAGTTGTATCATTTTGACTGGAGTGAAAAGTTCCGTTCTTAACCCTAGCCCTAACCCGAACCCTAACCCGGGGCTAGGGTTAGGGTTAGGGTTAGGATAGCTCGCAGCTAGAGTTAGAGTTAGGGCTTGGGTAGGGTGGGATTATGATTAGGCTGAGGGTTACAATTTTTCTGAAAACATCCAATTTTTTTTTGGTATTGTGTTTGGCTCTAAACTTTAACAACTACTTGAAAGTTTGCTTGAAATCAAAATATACCATTTTTTGCCAAAATAACTGCCAAAATGCGCAATTCGGGCCTTTTTATCAATTTACACTGGGTTTAAGCTTGGTTTTTGTGTTTTCCCACAGACTCTTGCACTATTTTGCTGAGAACATTGTGTTTTAACTTTTTTGCAGCGTTTTTAAAACTGAAATAAGCTTATTTTTGCAAAAAAAAACAAACGTGTTTTTCAGTCGAATTGAGTGTTTTTGTGAACTTTAGCGAAAAATTTTGCAAAAATCGTACATTTCTGCCGTATTTTGGAGTTTTTAGACAGATTTCGTCGCGATCTTGTGAAAAACATGTAGTTTCAAGCTAGTTTTCAGTGTTTTGGCAGTTATCTTGGCAAAAAATGGGTAAGTCAGCGCAATTTTTTTTTTGGTTTTTAAGGGTTTTTTTTGCCCAAATTTTACTAAGAACACTGTGTGTTAGCTTGTCTCCATTGCTTTTTCGCAGATTCTATCGCTGTTTTGCTGAAAACATAACGTTTAAGCTTGTTTGCATCGTTTTTGGTCGTGAAATAAGCTAATTTTTGCAAAAGGAACAAAAACGTGTTTTTCAGCCCAAATTGACATAAAGGATACAGAAGAACATTTGCTTATTGCCTTTTTTTTTGTCCTTACTCATGAAGTTGATTTTGGCATTTCAAACAAAAACTCTGCTAGAGCATTAATTGAATGACATATCATGCACTTACTTTGAAGCAAGTACACTTTTTTTTTAATTCAGAAAAATACCTTTTTATTTTTTTTAAGGACTGCTGGATATAACCTGTACAACCAAGATGAATTTACATTCATTATTTACTTACACTAAATTAGAATTTCAAGTATGAAATGAGGGTACTAGCCCTTTAATAGTGTTCAAAATTTCCATATGCAGGGGTACTTGTGGCTACTGGAGAAGAATCAGTCTTTAACCCTTACCCCCCCCTCTAAGGGAGATAATAAGTACAGATATCCTCTTCCCTAGGGGCAACTAGCTCAAAAGTGAGTGATCTCAGGGGCCCTCCAAAAAAGTTTTCTACAGCAATAACTAAGCTCTACAGAAGCACACTATGCAGACAAAAGGTGTAAGAGAATCAATGAATTCTTTAATTCTTGGTCCCTCCCAGGCCAACCTATTGTACAAATCTCATGACATCTGTTCCAGTTTCATCAGTCAATTTTTCAAGCTTCAAGCTTTTCCTGCAATTATGTACTTGTTCTTGAAGCTGAAAATTAACAAGGTTCCTGTAAATTAAGTTTACTTGATAACCTAACAATTTGTGAAAATCACACAAATCCCAAGCTTTATCCAGAATTATGCTCTTAATAAAATAAACTTTTAAAGCAAATTGGGATTTTGCCCTAGTTCTTTTTATTTTTTTGATACTTTTTAAATACATTTGTATAAATAATGCTCCCCTAACTCTCCCCAAAACTTTTAGAACAGGTGCAAACTCTTAAGAATGATCAAGCTTTACCTTATTATTAAAAATTTTTACATCTTAGACTACCAAGTTATCACAGAGGTTTTTTTCGGTACTTTGACCTGTTTAACACCTTAAAAGAAGAACACATACATAACACACACAATCAGCCAGGTCAAAATGTGCTGCAGCCAACAATTTGGCCACCTACAATGAAATAGCTGCCAATTTCACACATGTCAGACTTCTATTCAGGACAAGATTTGGCCTCTGCTGCCTATTACTATTGCCACCTTGCCTGCCACTCAAAATTTCAACTGAGATTGTACATACATACATGTGGGATTAGGTTACATGAGCGAACCTACACTATTGAAAGAGGTCAATGAATTATAACTCAAAGAAGCATTGATAAATGAAATAAATCAATAGAAATGACAAAAATTAAACTAACAGCAGACAGCACTTTTTTGGCCTTCGGGGCCTGATCAGTGCAGTGATCTTCAACTAAGTGCTTAATTTGGACATAAAACCAAAACTTGTTATGATTAAATATTATTATTTTTCTTTCAATATTCCCATTCCAGTTGATGCATACTATTTGAATAACAAATCTTATTAGCATGTTAAAATCACCTGAGGACAAGGCATACACTTTGTGCCAAAATTGCTTTGCATCAAGTACGTTATCTAGTACATCATTACCATCTTCAGGTATTTCTAATTTACTCTTGAAAATCACACAAATCATAAGCTATATACAGCATACAATTGGCAGCAAATTATTAAAAAGGAATGCAGTAATCTTTAATAATAAGATTACTTAGTAGCTAAATAACAAATAGCCAAGTCAAAATGTGCCGGTAACCAGGGATTTGGCTGTCCACACAGAACATTTTGTTAGGCGTCTAGTCTGGACAAGGTTTGGCCTTTACCTTCTATTACTATAGCCAGCTTGCCTACTTCTAAAAAACATTTTGACTAGGCTGAAAAAAATGTTTGAGAGAAAAATGGCTACAGAAAGCCCACTTACTGCAAAATAAGAAACATAAAAGTAACACTTCAAATTAATACAGAATATAAGCCTTGCAGGATTTGGCTCTCAATAAAATTAGTTAAAATAGCCGATCTTGAGTTTAACTACTCACTCAAAATGGGCTGACAGCCTGCAATTTGGCCGCCTACAATGAAGTATCTTCCACTGACTTCACACCTTTCAGACTACTTTCCAGGATGAGGTTTGGCCTCTGCTGCATATAATTACAACAGCCAGCTTGTCTACTACTAAAGAACATTTTGGCTGGGCTGTGCAAGTGTTACTAGCATATAAAAAGCACCTTCAGGTAGATTACAGCAAAGCAGACTTTGTACCAAAACACTTTGCATTAAGTACATCATTACCCTCTACATGTATTTCTAGTTTACATGTGAAAATCCCACAAATCACAAGGTATATTACATCATACATGTTGACAAAGCAATCAGGGGTAAATTTTTCATAATAGGATGCAATGGTCTTCAGTATCAAGATTATTTGGTACCTAAATAGTAAAATGTTCGAGAGAAGAAATAATCGTAAACATTTTTTCTTTCTCATCAGCATCGACTTCCAAAAATAATGGATAATGACCACCGAAGGTCTCAACATGCACCGAAATTATGCTATTCGTTATTTCAGGGCCAATTTAGAAATAACGATAATCGTTATTTTGGTCTCGAGATCATGTTGAAAATTGGCGACACGACTGTACGAGTGAAAAAGAAACAAAATCAAGTGAAAGGTACAGTCCCCTCATGTGTTTGAACACCAGCGCCAGGATAATTCCCGTACAATTCTTGAGACTTCAAATACATCCTGAAAGGTGGATAGTTCCAAGTATTCATAAACACCCTAAGTTAGGATTAATCCTCATCATGTTCCGTATATACCTTCCCTTAAAACTGAATCTAAAGATAGACAAACAAACACGAAGCAGGGGTTACACATTCAACATCACTGGATCGATCATTTTCTGTGAATTAATTACCAGACCTGACAGTTTTTTTTGTTCAATAAAATTCAGGCTGATCCGAGGGAGAACCGCTGATCACTTTCGTCTTTAGAATCTGCTGCCGGAAAGAACAGGTCTACGCAATATTGGTTGTATGGTGTCTGTAACTTCGGAGCGTTCCATGTATAATTTTTTTTGTAAAGTGGAAAAAGCGGTTCATTTTCCTAGCGCCAGGATAGCATTTCTTTGGCTTAAATGTCGGTGTCAAATGGGGCGAAGTATTTTTAATAGGACCCTTAAATAGTCATGCATCAGCCAGAAGGGTATTTAAAACCTGGAGAGGACAACCTGGTTTGTACGCTTGAAAAAAAAGTCACTCTATGGGTAGACGCTGTCGTTACGATGTTGGAACAAAGCCTTCCTGGTATGCATTCAGAAGATTGGTGTCACTCAAACCATAGCCGACTGCTATCAACTCATGTTTGTCTTTAAATCCATTTAAGGGCCCTCGCCAGGAACTTTAGCGAATAGTTGGCTGTGGCTCTACGTTTTTTTTTTTTTTGCTCTTATTTGACTAAATTTGGAAGGTTGATTTAGAATGAGAGTGAAAACCGAACTGATTTGTCAGACACGTAACCTAATCAAAAAAAATGAACGGTTCCCCGAAGCTTACAGTATTGTCTGTAGTTTGAGGCAATCTGTCAATCACAATACATTCACGCGTGCATTTTGCCATTACATGAAAATTAAAATAAAAGTCGAACAAAAATCGTGTCCTTTCAACCAGTCAAGGAAAATTGTGTTTCTTTCGATTCACGACATAAAAAGGCAGTACAAAATTTTGCAAGTTGGGAACGGTTAGTTTTTTCATCCGCACCGAAAGCAGAACATCATGGAGGTTTGAACGTTAAATTATTGGAACTAACAATGGTAATTGACATCAACACACCGAAATGGTTTCCTCAGTATTTTGCAACAAGGTTTTTTCGATGCATGCGAGAGTAACAAAGTTCTGCCAACGTTTTAACACTATGACAACAGTGAAAGTGTGAAAACCTTAGCAGAAGTTACTGCTTGCAAAGCAACCCGAAATAACTACGCTGTTGTGTCGAATTAAATTTCGACTGATGGAATTAAGTCCCATACCATTTGACCATCTGACCTTTGAAAAAATTTGGCGTGAAAATATCATTTGCGTGTGTAGTGTGTTTTAATATTACCTTGAGCACAAGGCTACGTATGGTAAATCACCATATTAAATTCTAATTAGCGTTCGGCTGTACAAATCCACATAACAACATGCCGGAATTAGCTGAGGAGATGTACGTGGTAGTTAGCCTTGGTGCACTTTCAGTTCTCATTGTTGTCTCAAACGTGTCTGTCTATGCGTTGGTTTGCTTCAACAAAAGATTACGGACATACACTAACTGGTTTACCTTGTCGCTTGCTGTTTCTGACATCCTAGCAGGAGCCGTTTTGATGCCTCTGACACTCTTCAAACCCGAATCGGTGGTCGTTACGTATTTGAGTCATTTGATATTACTCTGGGGTGTTGTTAACATCTGCGCACTCACTTACGATCGCTTCGTTGCTGCAATGATGCCTCTGCAGTATCCTTGTCGCATACCTAAGATATTCAAAAGAACTTAAGTTGCTGTGTGGTTAATCCCAACAATCATCAGCTTACTTCCTCTGTTCTGGGCAACAGATCGTGCATCAATATTCCACAAGTGGTACATTGCGTGTTCCAGATAGAAAAGATTTATGTTCAGCATGGCTTTGACAAGACAAGAAGACTGGAAAAAACGGAAAAAAAGAAAGGCACCTTCTCGAAGAGGGAGAGACATCGTTAGAGTTTTAGAAACGAAAAAATGTGTCAGCCATCAATAGTGTATCCATGAGAGCACCAGGCAGTCGTGCTACATGCCATTTCACCGATTTCAATGAAACTTTGCCAGTTTAAAGGGTCTACCCAAACTCAAACAGACAAACTAATTTTTGTTTTGGTTATTTCCGGGGGGGATATAGACCACCCCCAGTTTTTCTTGGTTTTCATCAACGGAAATCGCTTCAAAGTAGGTAAAATGTGTGAAGCTCTCACTGAGATGGTATTTAACCGAGAAATTTAACTCTCCTTAACTGAGAGTTTGCATAAATATAGTGACATCCTTAATGAATGTACGACGCAAGTATCAGTCAATTTGATTGACGGCTTGTCAATCAACAGAGGCAAATAAATGGCTGTGTTCTCAGACTTTTCGATTCGTCCAAATATTTGATAACTATGAGGTCAAATATCTCTCCTCATCAGAAAGCTACAACACTAATCTTAATTCTCCTTTATAAACCATCATTTCATCTCTGAAAACCATGAAAAAAATATTTGGGCACTGCCGTATTTTTGTCTTGGATGCCTTTTAAATGTGCGACTGTAACAAACTTCTATCTGGCTCTAAGCGGTAACTTGAGGAAATAAACCTTTATTTTATAGCTCGTTATACATGATGATTGATTGAGGAAGCTAAGAAATGTGAATAACTTTCGAGATTTCTTGTAGGAATGGAAAATTTAATGTGTGTAGGCGAAATAGTGATGGGAAAATCGTATTGTTTCTTTCACCTGTCGTTTATTACTTTGGATATTTGCCAAAATCAGAAAACATGGCTTTTGTACGGCACAGAACATTCATTAGTCTATAATTTGATTTTTTATCATCATTACCTCACAGTTCACAATAAGAAAACTGTAAGCATCCACGATGCTTATTCTAAATAAAGGATCTCCTGCTCTTTGCCTGGCCTCGGGCAATTTCCCTTCCCATGCAATTGGCGTGCTACACATGCAACAGTTATTCTCTTGGAATGGGTGGGTTGGAATGGGTGGGTGATACTTTTCGCTACATCTCTCACTTCCGAAACGTAGAGCACATGCTTTACACAATCGATATATATCGGCAGAAGTTTCGTTTCCACTCATTACTACGCCGACATTTGCGGAAATACAGCAAGAGCCGGGGAATTTATCGTTTCTAAACGGCAACAACAAAATAGACGTCGAACAGGTTAAGCTTGTGAAGCAAATAAAGTACAACTTCGCTTTAAATTGAAATTAAATAGAGACACTCTTTGTGCGATGGTATAATTGACATTTCTTTTGACAGTTTAGAAGGCACAAATTGTGACCGTGATGTCTATTAAATTTCAAAGAAACACGAAAGTCGCATTACCGTCGTAATATAATTATTTTCCTTTTTAGGACAGATGTTTCCTTTTAAGTAAAGGAGAGCACTCAGTTTTAAATCCTTCCATGGAAAAAAAATCATAATATATTTCTTGACTGGAGCGCAAAAATTAGAAAAAAAAATTTTGATGGAAAAATATTAGGTTTTCTTGAAAAATATGGTTATTTAATTTGACTGTTCTCATGATTAAGCTGCATTTTATTCATAGATAATCAACTGCACTTGTGCAACTCACATGTGTGATTAGCGTACGCACCACACACCCTCACACATCTTTTTAGCGTACTTAGCATACACCTTAATTTAGATTTGCTAATGCTGTCTTTGCCGAAAGGAAAGGACCGCTCTTTCACTCTATGGAAAAATCATGTATGGAACACAGGAATGAGAACTAAGTCGGTAACTCTTCTCCTTTTAACCGATATTGCAAGCGACATGTACTCGCTGGCAGCAGATTCAAACGACGAGAGGTAACGGTAATTTTTGTTTTATTTTCTTTACGAAGCTTGCCAGGCGCAAGGGTCCCTTGGGTCAGCATGAGTTGTTGTCAATCAAAAACTGTCAAGTCTGGCAAGT